>NC_030683.2:55629642-55931785 GCF_000004195.4 Xenopus tropicalis
TATCAGATAGGGAACTATCAGAATCAGAGAAGGACGTCTTAGCCAAGGGACTAAACTTTGCGGTGGCTCCACGGTATGTCCCAATGGTAGACTTCATCACAGCCACAGAACAAAGCAGCAGAACAAAGCTCAGTCCTAACCAAGTATGTTTATTGCTAGATTTGTGCCTTAACACCACATACTTCAAATACAAGCCAAGACCAATTTTACAGGCAGAAACATGGCTGTGTAATTGGTTCACCAGTGTCACCCATTGTAGCCAACTTGTATATGGAGAAAGTGGAAAGGAAGGCCTTACTTACATTCAAGAGAACTACACCAAGTCACTTGTTCAGGTTTGTAAACGACACTTGGGTTAAAAATCACATCCAATGAAGTGGCGGCCTTTTGAAAACAAATTAACTCACTGGACAATAACATGTTCACAAGGGAGGATGTTCATGAGAACAAACTTGCTTTTTTTGGACTGTTTGATATCCATCCAAGAGGGGGGTAAAATATACAGGAAACCCACTTATATGGATCAATATCTGTTGTTCAATTCCCATCATTAGAACACTACACCACAGGCCGGAAAGTGTGACAACCGATGCAGAGTCAAAGGACAATGAACACAAATCTCAGAGGAGCACTGAAAGCTTGTGACTACCCAGACTGGGCCTTTGTCAAAACAGCAACTAAGCCCAACAGGAACACCAAAAGGAATAACCGTCCTGAGACACAGAGTAGGTGCAACATAGTCAATCCCATATGTAGCAGGAGAAACTCAGGAGAATTTTCAACAAACGCCACATACCGGTGTTTTTCAAACTTAGCAACACACTGAGACAAATACCTTTTCAGTCCAACTTCTATCTAACTTGACATCTCAAGAACCCATATCCAGTCCTAAAACTCACTCTTTAGGACTAAAGATGCACCTTTCACATTACTGCCACTATTACTATAAGGAAGTTTCTGTGGCATTACTGGGTGGGATTAAAAAGCATGGCAGTAAATTCATTTATAATATGGGTTTTGAAAAAAGTACTGCTTTTCAGTATGGATGTTATAATTTTTGTGAGACTTAAGCTGGCCATACACGGACTGATATACTGTGCATCAGACTAATCATTTTTGGACCATGGCGATCTGTATTTTAGTCGATCGTTCGCCAGAAGATGACAAAAATATGAACGGGTATGGCCACCTTTAGCCAGAAATAGGCACTTTCAAAAATTATATGGAATTATCTTGGGGATTCTCAACAAATGCAGTGTATTATCATGCAGCAGCCAAAGTATGAATATCTGTATGAAGCAAGTATTTTTGTTTGGGGTCTCTGCACACCACACAGTTTTATAATCATATACAAAAGGCCCCTGGGTTTCACATTTATGATGTTTTAAATTTTAATATTCTTGAGATATTATGGAGTGTTTTTGCAGCTAAATTATAGGCCATTACATTTATGCACAATATATATTTTGGAATCTTTACATGCCATACATGTTGACTTTGCCAACATATCTTTAGGAAACCTTTGTAGTTTAGTAGTTTGGAGATATATTTACCCTTTTTTCGATTCATGTGCAATTTACAAAACGATATGTTTTGCTAGGGTAAACCTATATTTAACAGCTTTTACCATGCGCGCACACACACACACACGCATGTTACTGTAGTGACAGCATTTTATATCAATTTAATTTCAGGGGTCTCCACATGCCCCACATTTAAATAATTCTATCAATGTTGGACATGATGACCCCTGTCATTTAAGTTTGTTTTTTTTTTTTGTTTTTTTACATATTTTTATAGAGGCTAAGCTTTACATGCATCTTTCATCAAAATGAAAGATAAGATGCTTTAATGGAAACCCCCTGAGCATTACAAGTCTCTATAAAGTATATCACATAGCCAATATGTAAAACAATACTTCATATTAACAATTTCCTTATATACTTTACCAGTAGTATTTGCCATTGCATAATCTTAAATAGAAAATTGCCATTTTAGGTGCTATGGCCTGCCTCCTGGATCATGCAACTTACTACGAACACAAAAACTCCAAGGACACACATATATCAAATTTCTTGCGGTGACCCTTGAGAGAGCACACAGACCAGTGCATAAATTACAGTGCAAACTGCGGTGATATATACATAACATGTATATATTAAAACAAATTATGTTTTAATCTATACAAAGTCTGAAATCCTCTTGAAACTCCTATTATATACAGCGAGAAAAATAAGTATTGAACATGTCAACATTTTTCACAGTAAATATATTTCTATTTGGACTACTGACATGAAATTTACACCAGATGTTGGTAAAAACCCAAGTAATCCACACAGCCAAAGAAATCAAAACAAGTAAGTCTTTAAATTAAGTTATGTGTAATAAAGTGGAATGACACAAGGAATAAGTATTGAACACATGAAGTAAAGGAGGTGCTAAAAGCCATGGAAAGCCAAGAAACCTGCTGAAATCAGTCAGCATTTAAAAAGCAATCCTGTCCCCTATCAGTGCAAATTAATGTCACCTGGTTTAGTCCTCATTAATGGCCCATAAAAAGGTTTTTCATTACCAAGGTATCATACAAGAAGCATCTCACGAGGGGTAAGAGCAAAGAGCTTTCTCAAGACCTTTGCAACCTTATTGTTTCAAAACATACCAATGGCATTGGTTAAAGACTTATTTCTAATCTTCTGAACAGTCCAGTGAGCACCACTGGGCCCATAATCTGGAAGTGAAAAGAACATAATTCACCCTAAACCAACCACGACCAGGTGCTCCTTGCAAGATTTCTGACAAAGGAGTCAAAAGAATAATCAGAAGAGTTGTCCAAGAGTAAGGATCATTAGTGGAGAGCTTCAGAAAAGACCTTGAATTAGCAGGTACAGTTATTTCAAAGAAAAGTAATGCAATCAACTGACATGGCCTCTATGCACGCTCATCACGTAAGACTCCACTGCTGAAGAAAAAGTGTGTTGAAGCTCGTTTAAAGTTTGCTGCACAGCATCTGGACAAGCCAATGAAATTCTGAGAGAATAGAGTCTGCTTAGATAACACCAAAACGGATGCTTTGGATGTCATTGCACACACCATGTTTGGAGGAGAAATGGCCCTGCACATCACACCACACCAACAATGAAGTTCGGAGGTGGGAACATCATGGTGTGGGGCTGTTTATCAGCATATGGTACTGGCAAACTTCATATAATTGAAGGATGGAGAAATGTACTGAGACATTCTTGATAGGAATCTGCTGCCATCTACCAGGATACTGAAGATGAAACAAGGGTGGATATTTTAGTAAGACAATGATCCCAAACACACAGCCAAGGAAATTCTTAGTTGGTTTCAGAGAAAGAAAATAAAGCTGCAACAAAGGCCCAGTCAATCACCTGACTTGAATTCAATTGAAAAATCTATGGAAAGAACTGAAGAGTTCATGAAAGAGGCCCCCTGAACCTTCATGATTTGAACTTTGTGTGGAAGAATGGGCCAAAATCACACCTGGGCAATGCATGTGACTAGTTTCTGCATACAAAAGGCACCTTGGTCATTACCAACAAAGATTTCTCTATTAAAAAATTTTTTGTATTAAAAACATTTCGGTAAGCATGTTCAATACTTATTTCCTGTGTCATTCCACTTTACTACACATAATTTATGGACTATGTGTGGATTACTTGGGTTGTTAAAGACACCTGGTTTAAATTTCATGTCAATAATCCCATTAGAAATATACTTACTGAGAAAAACATTGACTTGTTCAATACTTATTTTCCCTTGCTGTATATTCAGTATTGAAACACTCACAAGACTTCAGCTTTGTAGATTAGTTTTATTTTGTCATTAAAAATGTTTCTGATGAGAATTTCAGTATTATAAAAGTAGTGTTTTTATCATTTTAATAGTATCTACAGTCCAGGTAGACTAAACATATCCTCTTAGAAATGACCCTATAAAAGCACAAAAATGTAAACAATGTATGTTATATTCCCTTACTGCTTAACATCTGTTTTTTTTTTTTGTTTTTTTTAAACGGAAATAAAGCACACTCTACACACATTTTAAAATGTATTAACCCTTTAAGTGCCAGCAGAAATTGACATTTCAGTTCCCCTCAGTGCCAGACGTTTTGTAAACATTCCATGCTCTCTCAATTTAGGGGCTTTTACTGGGGGAAAGGTTAAGTTTAGGAAGGCAAACTATATATTGTTTTTTTCAGGAGAACCTGAGCTTTCCAAATCTGCCTGAGTTTTTGTGTATTTCCACTTCTGAAACAAGATTTAGAGCTTAAAATACAAAAAACAAAAGCTATTTTTCATGATATAGGGATTTATACCAGAAACAAATTTTATTTTATGGACAAGAATTCAACTGATTTGGAAATCCTCATGTCTCCTGAACATGCCAATACCTGATATGTATAGTTTTATGCAGATTTTTGACTTCTATAGATCAAAAACTCCCAGCAGTAAATTACTAAATTTTCAAAGCATTACAGCAGAATACGGCATATTTTAGATTCCAAAACAAAAATCCTGGAACATTAGGTTTACCACAGGAAACCATATATTTTTGAAAAGTACACATTCTGACGAATCCGGAATGGGTAACTATGTCTTTCAACTGCTAAGTACCAAACGCCAATGCTTTACTGAATTTAGCAGTTTCTATAAAAAATTATGAAAATTCTAAATTCGCCTCAAATCTTCCATTTTCAAGCACCTTATCTCCCACATAACATTAGGTACCAAGAAAACACACCCTAAATATGAAAGCCAAGGGCCCACTGAACAGTTTGATGCCCATTGTGCATAGGGTCATCAATGTATCTGGCATTTAGACACCCCAAAAGGAAGTTAGTACATACAAAGTGTATACGCAATATAAGCTACCGGCATGTGCATTATGTGCCATAAGACCCCATAACAGTACAGAGACCCTAGAAAACTATACATTTTCCAAAAGTACACATTCTGACAAAACAAAAATTGGTAAATACAACTTTCTACTGCAAACTTCCAAACTACAAAGCTATGCTAAACAGAACGGTTTTTATTACATTTCCGAAAATCCTCACAAAGCTTGCATTTTATCACATTATGTACCCTCACATTTTGTAACGTATCAACATAAAACATTCTAAATGTGAACGCCAGGGGTTTACTGAACAGTTTGATGCCCTATATGCATAGATTTACTAAACTATGTGGGGTACAGAGGATGCCAAATTGAAATACAGCAGACAAAATGTCCATGTGCAAAGACAAGTAACAAAGAACAATGTGAAATGCAATAAAATTGATAAAGAAAAAAAGAAAAAATAAATCACAAAAATAAATTTTTTTTTTGCCTAATAACAGTTTGAGTATTCTGGCTTGGGTAAATAAGTTTTACAGACAAAGTCAAGCGAACAACAACTATGCATAACTGAAAATGCAATAAAATGGCTAAAAATGCAATAAAATACCCAAAAATGCACCAAAATCACAGAAAAGTAGTGAGCGAAGGAAGGGAGAGGGAAAGAAGAAAAAGCCAAACACATGTTTCCCTATGGAGCCCCTGGGCGATCGCGCCCCAGGGGCCACTCATTCCCTGCCTCTGCTCGTTGCCTAGGGACTGGGGAACTAGTGGGGAGTGAACGAGTGGATTGAAAAGCCACACATCCGCTCCCAAATCTGGGAGAGAATAGAATCTACGTCCTGTGGCACTTAGGTACTTTTATACACAGGACGTAGATTCCACGTCCTGCGGCACTAAAAGGGTTAAATTACTCACATTCAGGAAAAAATTGATTTTGAATTATTTACAAACCTCTAGAACTATTTTAGGACTATTTCACTAGAAACCATAATTAATTGCTGTGAAGAATCTTATTTCAGTAAAAGCATGTCCGATATTTGCATTGCCCCACAGTAAGGATACTTCATAAAGATACCTCAGAAAAACATAATTCTAATATCTATAAACATTCTGTCCAGATATTTCATTAGGGAACAAGAACACATAAAAATGAATGGTCAATTTAAACATTTTATATTAAAAGTTATTTTATTTATAAAGCGTTATAATGCATGCAGCGCTGCTAAAAATAATCTCCAGAACAACTTGGTGGGGAAAGCTTTTGTTTAACCTACTATTTATTATTAACCTCGTGGCCTTGCCTGTACCCAAGGAGGATCCAAATAACTTTGAGAAGAGAAGTTTGCATTTCAAGATCAGCAGTGCAATTAAGCACAGCTTTTATTTGTTAGAAAAGCCAGACCACAAAAGCATAAAACGCAAACTGTAGGTGTCTCTTAAATACCACCACATCTTAAGAATTTACTTACCTCAGTCTTCTGCGAGGGTCACCTCCATTAGCTCCTCTCCTCCCAGTAGTAGCATAATCAGGTCCATCTATATATCCACCCAGGCTCCTACGATCATCTTCCAATCCATAGGCATCTTCAGAGCCATAAACCCTACCTGAAAGTAGATCAGACTGGCTGCCTCCAAGACCACCGCCCCTAACCTGTGGTTGGGGTCCATATCCAGGACCTCGGTAAGGATCAATACTACGATATCGCTGATTTGGCCTTGATAGGCTACTATAACCAGGATGTGGAGACTGGGAAATCACTGGCATTGTTGAATCGACTCCAGGACCGCGGAAATGGTAATTTCTTGGTACTGTAGTATAAGTTCCTCCACCTCCAGCAGGCTCCCTGTATGGTCGATCTAATGTTTGAGAGTATCCCACAATTGTTTGTACCTGGAACAAAAAAAAAAAAAAAAAAAATCATCATTTACAAGAAGGAACCAATGACTCTCAAGCCCCATTATGGAAGCACAGAAGACAGTAGGATTAATGCCTACATCCAATTAAAAGACAAGTTGGAAAATGAAAGAGTTCCCTTAGAATATTCCCTCTCTGCCACGCATTAACCCCTCCTCCATCAATTCTAAAAAGAGAGCTAGACCAAACAACACGGGACTTTGAGAAAAGGATTTATTGGAGAGTATACACAAATCGCAGTGTTTGTTCCAAAGAAGTTAGTAAGGGTGGGTAAAATACCAGAAAGACTTTTTAAAGGAGAAGGAAAGGCAAAGTCACTTGGGGGTGCCAAACCCCAAATGACTTTAATCGCTTACCTTGTACCCCCGGGCTCGTGCCCCTGTTCGGAGAAAACAGCACCAGCCGGGGTACCTGTAGCGGAGCGCTTCCTCCTTCATTTTGCCGGGACCCCACAACCGGCGCATGCACGAGAAGGAGGAAGCGCTGCAGGTACCCCGGGCTGGTGCTGTTCTCTCAGATCAGGGGCACCAGCCCGGGGTAAAAGGTAGGCGATTTAAGTCACTTGGGGTGCCTAAAATTTTGGCACTCCCAAGTGACTTTGCCTTTCCTTGTCCTTTAAAGCACAGCTAACACAGTGAATAAGCAGTATTTCCTATTTGTGGACCATGTAAAGCATGATGGATGGAAGAATGACTTGGTCAACCCCTGCTTTGTAAGATTCTTTCAGAAAATGTAAGAGATCTTTGCAGTGGAACATATTGAGGGTCTCTTTTCAGTTGCTGTGTATTCATAATGTATAATTGAAATTATACAAATCTTCAGTTTTAAATCTTTTTTTATTCTTTCCACTCTTGCCTTAACTTTTTCTACTGATTGGGTTTTCATCCTCTCTCAAGCTCTTCTCTGGTCAAGCATTAATTTTGTAATGTAAACCTCAGGGTTTGCATTGTGCTACAAATAAATTTAACAACTACCGTATTTTTCGGACCATAAGACGCACTTTTTTTCCCCCAGAAGTGGGGGGAAAAAGTCCCTGCGTCTTATGGTCCGAATATAGCCTACAGATATACGCGCATGCGCGTCATTGTGCATGCGCACAGCGCCAGAGCTAAGCGCCGGTAAATAGAGGAGGGCCCTGCACACCACACGGGCAAGTAAAAAACCTTTTCTTTAAGTATATCTGTAGGCCAAATGCTGGTACAGATGGGGGCAATATGTTGGGTGCTGCTGGTACAGGTGGGGGGCAATATGTTGGGTGCTGCTGGTACAGGTTCGGTTTTAATGCACATAAAATATTTTAGGACAGTATTTGTTTCAGAATCTTTTTTTCTTCATTTCCCTTCTCTAAAAACTGGTGCGTCTTATGGTCCGGTGCGTCTTATGGTCCGAAAAATACGGGTATATTTAACATATGAAATTAGCAACAAGATATGGTCTCCTCTTTGGGTTTTTGGGGGTCTCTCTTTATGGCTGATTTTTAACTTGGTGTTTTTCTCCCTTTTTTTGCCTTTCTTTCTCCTTTAAAGAAAACTAAAGCCTATCTAAAGAAGTAGGGCATAAATGTTGTACATTATGTTTTGGGTTATTGTACCAGCCCAAGGCAACCACAGCACTTTTGCCAGGAAGATATGCGCTGCTGATTAACTGCAGTTATGGACATATTCGAACCCAAAGGTATTAAAATAAAAGCACTCCCTTCTATTTTACATTATTTATCATGGTTTAGTGCATTGTAAAAATTTATGGTATATATCACCTTTAAATGGCAGCAGAATTTCCCATTTCAGTTCTGCTCAGTGCAAAATTATTTTTTTGAAAATTTTGGGCTCTGTCATTTTAGAGGAGGGCAGTTAGTTTAGGTAGAACATCTACATATTGTATAACACAGAACAATGAGGAATGTAATAAATCCAATAATAAATCCAATTTTCGCCTAGGGAAATCTGCAGTCAGAACAGTTTCAGCATTTTCTCTTGGCCAAATTAGTTTTATGGACAAAATCAAGCAAAAAAATATGCAGAACTGAATATACTAAAAAAAAAATGGGTAAAAATGCAATAAAATTACTAAAAATGCACCAAAAATGTCATACAAGCACAGAAACATACAAAAAGGGCCACTCGTTCCAGGCCTCTGCTCATTGCCTGGGGGCTGGGGAACAAGTGGGGAGCAGCTTTAAAAGCTGTTCCACCACTGCCAAACATGGAAGTGCTGCAGAGTGTAAAATCTGCAATCTGTGGCACTTTAGTCCTTTCAGCCACAGAACAAGATTCTACGTTCTGTAACACCTAAAGGGTTAAAGGAACTGCAAGATTTCTTGGCAGCTACTGGTTGTTCTCTACGTGTAATAACAATCATTATATTCTTCATATGTCCGAGTTGTGGCGTACGGTAGTAAGATGAAAGCCTTTACTCATAAAGAACAACATCCAAGCCCGGCTAAACTTTGCAAAAAAGGTATACTCAGTCTCCCACAACCATGTGGAAAAATGTATTATGGTCTGGTGAGACCAACGTTGACCTGTTTGGCCAAAATTCCAAAAGGTATGTTTGGTACAAAAGTAACAGCACATCATCAGCACACAATACCCACAGTGAAGCATGGTGAAGGCAGCATTATGCATTGGGGCTGATTTTTTTTTCAGCTGGAATTGCAGGATTCCATCCCCCTTGACTAAAGCACCAAGTAACATTCTATTTTGTCACGAAACCTTCAAGTATCCGGAAGGATGCTGAAGATGAACTTTTATGTTCAGCATGACACAAACCCATAGCATACATCTAAATCAAAAACCAATGGCTTCACCAATGTTCTGGAATGGTCAAACCAGAGCCCAGATCTTAAAACAACTGAAAATCTGTGGGGTGACTTAAGAGTTATGAACAGAAGATGCTCTCACAATTTGACAGATCTAGAATATTCTTGCAAGGAGGAGTGGGCAAAAATTGCCAAGTTCAGATGTGCCAAAATGAGAGACTCTTACACAAAAAGTAACACATTAGCATACCAAAGGCCAGCCACAGGATACGGCAACACAAAAGCATGCCGTGCAGGAGAAGGGAAGATTGGGAGGGTACTCCCTTAGGTTTTAAATTACCATCCTGCAACCTAATTGAATTAAGGTATTAACTCTACTGTTCTGCCTAGACTGATTGAGAAATAGGAATTCCATAATTACACATGCAAAATAAGCGAAGGTAAAAGCAATGGTTTTGACTGCAAGAATAAGACAAAGAAATGAAAGATGTAAGAAATTAGAAAAAGTTCAAAACAAAAAAAACATTTTCAACAACATAATCCAGAAAAAAAAAAGTTACACAAGACTTGTCATGACATAATACTCACTGGGATTTCATTGCATCGAGTTTCATCGTTTAGAGTGCATGATTTGTAAGATGAATCATCATCAATGACATATCTCTCATCTGCATGAACAGAGTGGGCCTCCATCCTAGTTGAGGTGTACAAAAATGGTGACCCGTCCTACAGAGAAAAAGACGTGAGAAAACATAAACCAATTAGATTTACTTATACTAGATATAGCATGACCTGCATGAATGAAAATCTTCAGAGTCATAAACCAATTAATTGCTCTCCGAAAGTAACACTAATTGTATTTTAAAAGAACTTTGCTAATGTCACCGAAAAGGTATCACTCTTTGCGGATGACATTTTGATATACCTAGCTGACTCCGGGACCTCACTGTCTACTAGAGACTATCCAGACCTTTGGCAAGTACTCGGGGCTAAAAGTCAACTGGGACAAATCCCAACTCTACCATATTGACCCTGCCCCAGTAGCACAAGCCACATCAAACACCCCACTAAAAGAGGTCATGACATTTAAGTACTTGGGGATACAGGTACACACGGACCCCAATACATTTAGGCAGCTCAACCTGGATCCACTAACAGACTCTCTTTCCTTGGCGCTCAAAAACTGGGAGAAACTACCCCTCTCATTATGGGGCAGAATCAATATCATTAAAATGATATATTTACCAAAGCTGCTGTACATCTTGCACAACACTCCATATGCTATTCCCCGTGCTGTGTTCAAAAAACTGAATACGATAATTAATCCATTCATAGGGGCAAACAAGCCGCCCCGTATTTCTTGGGAAAAATCAACATCCCCTATAGGAAAAGGAGGCCTGGGACTCCCCCACTTTTACTTTTATTACTTAACCTCACAAATATATTATTTGCATTGGTGCTTTGCACCTAATCCATACAACCCAAACATGCCTCTCCAAGCCTCAATCCTTCATTCACTAGAGGGTCTGGGCACCTACCCCTACAGGCAAGTTTCTGACATGACAGCCCTTCCAGACGTTCTTAAAACCCCACATCAAGCATGGACCACTGCATTAAAACTACTGGGCTGCCCGTTGCCATATCCTTCACCATACCTTCCCCTGTGGAAAAACTCACTTCTCCAGCAATTGTATGACCTGCCTGATGTGATATACTGGGCTCGCTTAGGCATTAAAAAACTATCAGATCTTCTCCTAGAAGACCAATTTCCAACCCTTCAAAACCTCCAAGAGAGGGTACCTGGCCAACGGATCCAACTGTATAGATATCTCCAATTACGTCACGCCTTCCAAGCCCAGTTCCACTCTCTTTCCCTTACACAGGGGACCACTCCCCTTGAGGAAACTTTATACTCTCCTACACCTAAAAAACTACTATCCAACCTATATAAAAGTGTAATGGAGAGCCTCCCACCACCCTTTAATCGGGCCCGCCAACTCTGGCACCAAGCCATCCCAAACCTACAGGAAGACCAATGGGAAGAAGCTATAGATACAGCCTATGACTACCTAATCTCAATTAAGGATAGGCTTATACAATATAAATCTCTTCACCAAATTTATATAACCCCCCTGAAGCTACAGAAAATAGGCAAGAGGCAGAATGATCTCTGCCCCCGATGTAACACCCCCGGTGCAAATTTTATTCATATGATCTGGGCATGTCCCCCTATAAACAGATTTTGGAAGGATGTAATGGGCACTATGGCTCAAGAGCTGGGCACCCCCCGAATAATTGACCCTGAAGTCTGCCTAATGGGGGTCATCGACGATATCCTCCCCACCAACGCAGCCAGAATTAGATTCAGCACTCTTATGTTTTATGCAAAAAAGACTTTTGTTAACTTTTGTTAAGCTTCACCTTTGCTGCAGAGAACTGCATAATAAGCAAGTAAGGAATCCATAACTGGACAAGTGACAAGAGTACTCTCTCAATTCAATCCTGGCATCTCTATACCCCAAAGTGGATCCATGCCCTCCAGTCTGCCCCAACCTGTCCAGTGGTGCAGTTGAGAAAGATATGCTCGTTTCAGCAGAGGAAGTTTTAAAAACTACTGAAGCATTGTGACTTGTGGTTTTATAAAATAGAGCCAGGTTATAAATGTGAAGCTTGGAGGCGTTCTCTCTCTCAGCATAGCAAAACAATTCTACTTGGCTTAGACATATGGGCACGTTCAAATGTGGGATGAAGAGGTGTGTTACTTGTTCTCACCTAGTCGTAGGAGATAAATTCACATCTTACATTACAAATCGGACATATGAAGCAAACACGTTGATTCTAATACAAAGAATGTAGCATAATTGTACTTTGTTTAACATGCAGTACGAGACAAATGTTTTGGAGTTTAAGGGAGCATAAAACATATATAAAGACTAAGAGGGAGACCAATATCTCTAGACCTTTTTTTTTCCCCATGTACACAAGCAAGTGCGTCCTTCTTTAGTGTCCAGGGTATAAAGAGAATTTTCTGTCGACATAGGGATGGTGATATATTACATAACATTCTTAAGTGTGAAGTTTTTTGGAGGTTTTTTTTTTTTTTTTTTTAAATCTCAGCACTAAAATGCACTTCGGTATAAACTCTGAGTTTGATGTGTCCTGTTAATATCAGTAAACCATTCTGCTTTAAGTATAATTTTATATCTCCTTTTCTGCATGTTGCAATAAGGGTATATATTACATTAATATAAAAAAGTAACATTCAGGGTTTTTTTTTTTTTTTTTGTTGAGATGAGCTAATTCTCTTAACTTTTGTACTAAACTGCACAATTAGTTATGACCCATATACTATAAGCTAAAGAAAGGCTTTTCAACCTTCATGAGCTGGAATTTGCCCTCTAAGCTATTTAGGACAGGGTTGGAAGAGGGCAGATCATGCAGGTTGACCTGCACAGACCTTTTTGACAGTTTCTTTTGAGTTGGACTTACCTAGTAAAAAAAAAAAAGAAATAAGTTTTATCGTAACTGGATACCTAGTTATGATCTTTAAAGAATGACGATTTACTTAATATGGAGTGTAGATCCTTTTGAACAGTTATAGATTATTTTAGTTTACTTATTAACCCAGACCCACAATAACTAAAGACCAGTTTTAGAATTGCAACATACAGACTAGATTTATATCCAACAACAACTAAAACCTGATACTAGAGGTAAATAGGGTCCTGCCCAATCGAGTCTACAATATAAACGCATAACTTCAAGACCCAAGTGCATTACACTCTGAAAAATAAAAAATGGTTTGTATAAGGGATGCACCGAATGCACTTTTGGATTCAGCCAAACCCCCGAATCCTTCATAAAGGATTCAACCAAATACCAAACCGAATCCTAATTAGCATATACTAATTAGGGTTTGAAAGGGTTAAACCTCAAAAAAATGATTTGCCTGAATCCTGCTGGAAAAAGGCCAAATATCGAGCCAAATCTTGGATTCTATGCATCCCTAGTTTGTATGTGTTATATGTCTTCCTTTTGGTCTGTATATAAAAAAATACATTTGGATTTTCACATACGTTTAGACCGAACCTTTCTAATTTAGCCCAACTTTAAGAGTTTTCTTCTCAATTTTAATACCTATTTCCCTTCTCCCCTTTCCTGCATTCTCACTTCCCTCCTTATCCTCTAAGTTTTCTAATTTAGTCTCCCTTCCCCAAACTTTGCTCCTTGTCTTTATTTTTCCCTCCATCTCTGTCTCTTGCATCCCCACACACTGATCAGTTAAGCCTTGGATGCCTTGTTGCCCTGTCCTATTGGTTTGTAGAGAACAAAAGAGCATTGAGTTTCCTGGTGGTAGCCATTTGGTGTGGAGGAGCTGTTCCTTCCAGTTGGTAAGTTTAGGGCAGAGGGATGGAAAAAAAAATCTCCTGATTAAGGTGGAATGTGGACAAGACCCCTGGTATGATGGAGGAACAACCTAAGAACCACTCTGTCCTTGTGAAAGATGCAGAATGGGGATTTATGGCTGAGTGTGCCCAGTTCTGAAACTCATCACGCTGAAGAGATAGCCACAAGAAAGTTGGTTTTCAACATACAGAATGCAATATCAATAGGGGCAAGAAGCTCAAAGGGAAGAACCTGCAGAGTTGTAGCACAGGGTTTAAATTCCAGGGAGATAGAGACCACCACTATGGCGGTCTCATGTGGTCAGCTGCCTGCAGCATATGGATAATTGTTTCTGTAAGAATACTGGGAGAACCAATATTTTATACTTTGAGGGAGCTGACACCTAATCCATGTTCTAGGCCATCCTGGAGAAAATCAAGTAAGAGTATTTATTCATGCGACTTCAGTGACCAGGGTACCCCCACTCTGTTGGCGGGAGCCCAGAGGTGTGTTTAAGAGCTTGCGTAGGTCAGAAAACCATGCCCATTGGGTCCAGTACGCAGTGATTACAATGGCTGTTGGGAACAGGTAAAGTCTGCGTAGAACTGGATGGATTTTTGGAGTCGGAGGAAACACATATGAGGTTGAAGTCCCACCTTGGTAATTGAATATGGTCCACTTGCATCAGGCAGTGAGGTGATGAACACTGACTATTCCCCTGGGGGTAGGGTGGTAAAACTTAAAAAGTGTGCCTAATAGTTCAGCTGGCCCAGTACTGCTGGTTGCTGTTAGGATGCAGGTGCAGGCTTCTGCTTACTGAAGAATTAAAGACACCACTATACAGGCTGCCTTGCTGCATGCTGCCCCTTGGTGGTTGATGTGAGCCACAGTAGTGGCGTTTGATTTGACCTGTAGATGTGGTGACAGTGGATGAGGAAAGTAAAATGGGGCGAGTTCCAATATGTTCATGTGGAGAGTGGACCTTTCTCTGGAACTGAATAGTCTTGTATGCGAAGAAGCCACCCACCCCTAGCCGGCCTCTTGGGAGATTTGGCTGTTGCTGGAGCGAACTTTGTACACTGTTGGAAAATGTAAAAGGAGCATTGAAGTTGTGGTTGGCCTGTGGCCATTTTCTTTATTTAAAGAAATTCAAGTAGTAGTGTTCTCATGTGGAAATGTGCGATGAGGTAATTAAACTGAGGACACACATGCATGCTCTGGTGCAGGTGTACAGTAGGATGGTGACTCACCGTGTTGGAAGCTGAAGTTTACACTCTTTTTCTAGAGTAAGGAGAACCCTCTGCTGAAGACAATTTAACTTAATTCAGAAAAAAAGATGTCAATTGAGGCATTACACAGAAGTGAGATGCACCAATTGCTTTTTATGATGAGGTAAGTAAGAAGCTGGACAGTGGGGATGCAGTAGATCTATTTGTATTTTGCCAAAGCATTTGATACCGCTCCCCACAAACAACTGCTTTCTAAACTAAGGTCTATTGGTCTTAGTGAAGTCATTTGCACATGGATAGAAAATTGCCTACAGGATCGGGTACATGGTACATTCTCTACTTGGAGTAAGGTTCTCAGTGGGGTCCCTCAGGGTTCTGTACTGGGTCCACATTTGTTTAACTTGTTTATAAATGACTTAGGGGAGGGTATTACAAGCAATGTTTCAGTGTTTGCAGATGACACAAAACTCTGCAGACCAGTCAATTCTATCCAGGATGTGGCATCCTTGCAGCAGGATCTTGACCAACTGGCAATCTGGGCGGCTAAGTGGCAGATGAGATTTAATGTGGATAAATGTAAGGACATGCACCTGTGATGTAAAAATATGCAAGTCACTTATAACCTTAATGGGACTGCACTAGGCAAATCCATAGGGCGAACAAGGTTTTAAGCTGTATTAAAAGGGGTATAAATTCACAAGGAGGGGGTTATTCTTCCCTGTTACAGAGCGCTGGTAAGGCCCCATCTAGAATATGCTGTTCAGTTTTGGTCTCCAGTGCTCAAACGGGACATTATTGAATTAGAGAGGGTCCAGAGAAGGGCAACTAAGCTGGTAAAGGAGTCCAGAAAATTGAATATATAAACGATCAGCCTTACTGCTCACACGGCACGATGCGTCAATCCCCAATAGCCCACCGCCTGGCTTTTTGGAATATCACAGAAAAAGAGGAGAGCACCTTCACGCAGATGAACTGCTTCAGCCTTCATCTGTGTGAAGGTGCTCTCCTCTTTTTCTGTGATAAGCTGGTAAAGGGTATGGAAAGTCACAGTTATGAAGAAAGACTGGCCAAGTTGGGTTTGTTTACACTGAAGAAGAGGCGCTTAAGAGGTGACATGATAACTATGTATAAATATATAAGGGGATCATATAATAACCTCTCTAATGTTTTATTTACCAGTAGGTCCTTCCATCGGACACGAGGGCACCCACTCCGTTTAGAAGAAGGGAGGTCCCATTTAAATATTCAGAAAGGTTTTTTAACTGTGAGAGCCGTGAAGTTGTGGAATTCCCTCCCTAAACCAGTTGTGCTGGCTGATACATTATATAGCTTTAAGAAGGGGCTGGATGGATTCTTAGCAAGTGAAGGAATACAGGGTTATGGGAGATAGCTCTTAGTACAAGTTGATCCAGGGACTGGTCAGATTGTCATCTTGGAGTCAGGAAGGATTTTTTTCCCCGCTGCGGCAAATTAGAGAGGCTTCAGATGGGGTTTTTTGCCTTCCTCTGGATCAACTAGAAGTTAGGCAGGTTATATTTAGGCATTATGGTTGAACGTGATGGACGTACATCTTTTTTCAACCTAACTTACTATGTTACTATGTTAAGTTTAAATGGTGTTTGTGCTTAACAAAATTCTTACCTTTAGAAGCAGAGATAAAGTCATATGGAAAAAGTTTGGGAACCCCTCTCAGCTTGCATAATAATTTACTCCACTTTCAACAAAAAAAGATAACAGTGGTATGTCTTTCATTTCCCAGGAACATCTGAGTACAGGGGCGTTTTCTGAACAAAGATTTTTAGTGAAGCAGTATTTAGCTGTATAAAATTAATTTAAAAACTGGCTGTGCAGAAATTTGGTACCCTTGTAATTTTGCTAATTTGAATGCATGTAAATCATGAGAAAATGTATTTAAGGTGACCATTTGCAAGTTGTGCTTCTGTTTAACTCTCCTCTAAACAATGACAGCATGGGATCCTCAAAGCAACTCTCAAAAGATCTGAAAACAATGGTTTAGAGCAGTGCTGTCCAACTTCTGTTGTACCGAGGGCCGGAATTTTTCCGACCTACGTGGTGGAGGGCCGATAATGGAAACCAGTTTTGACCACTCCCCTTTTTGAAACCGCACCCACTTGAAACGACACACGTTATCACATGACCATACCCATATTAATGGTTGTAGTACAGCAAAAACCTGCCATACTCTGCCTGGCCTACCCTGCCTGTGTGTGCCATACTCTGCCTTCCCTACCCTGCCTGTGTGTGCCATACTCTGCCTTCCCTACCCTGCCTGTGTGTGCCATACTCTGCCTTCCCTACCCTGCCTGTTTGTGCCATACTCTGCCTTCCCTACCCTGCCTGTGTGTGCCATACTCTGCCTTCCCTACCCTGCCTGTGTGTGCCATACTCTGCCTTCCCTACCCTGCCTGTGTGCCATACTTGCCTGGTTTGTGCCATACTTCGCCTGCGTGTGCCATACTCTGCCTGCCCTACCCTGCCTGCATGTGCCATACTTTCGCTGTGTTTGCCATTCTTGGCTGGTTTGTGCCATACTCTGCCTGCGTGTGCCATACTCTGCCTTCCCTACCCTGCCTGTGTGTGCCATACTCTGCTTGCCAATCCACACTCACCAGCACACCCTGGCCTTTCCACTCTGTTCCACCTGGTGCACAGTACTTTGAGACGTCGGCACTCTCCACCACGATCCAAAATAGCACAAAATACCGGCACAACAGGATTTGTTTTAGCGGGATAAACCCTGCTGATTTTAATAGTAGCAAACCATGTTTTGCTACTATTAAAATCAGCAGGGTTTATCCCGCTAAAACAAATCCTGTTGTGCCGGTATTTTGTGCTATTTTGGACCATACTCTGCTTGCCCTATGATGCCTGTGTGTATGGCACACACAGGCAGCCTACAGTGACACAATGCTGGCACTGCTGCACAATAACTATATATTAAAAAACGTTTTAATTGCAGTACCACCTCAGTATATGTTCTTTTTGTAGTGTGCAGGGATTATTTGTGGGTTTCTACTGCTCCTAAATTGTGAACAGGGGAACAATGGGGGTGATTACAGCCTGAGGTGTGAACACTGCAGGGGGTGAAGAATGCAGGTATTAAAAGGTGTGAACAACACAGGGGATTACATATTTAAACAATACAGTCTGATTACAGCCTGAATCTGAGGTGAGAACCATGCAGGGGGGGCAGTTAATCACAGTACTGATACCATTTAAAGCTTACACAAGAGTAAGCCATCAAAGCAGCCAGACAGGTGGGGGGCCACGGGCCGCCAGTTGGACAGCACTGGTTTAGAGGAAGGCTACAAAAAGCTATCTCAGAGGTTTAAACAGTCAGTTTTTAACTGTAAGGAATGTAATCAGGATATGGAAGGCCTCAGGCACAGTTGCTTTAAAACCCAGGTCTGGCAGGCCAAGAAAAATACAGGAGCGGCATATGCGGAGGATTGTGAAAATGGTTACAGGCAACCCAAAGATCAACTCCAAAGACCAGCAAAAACATCCTGCTGCAGATGGTGTATCTGTACATCATTCCACAATTCAGTGCAATTTGTACAAAGAACATCTGTATGGCAGGGCGATGAGAAAGAAGCCCTTTCTGCACTCACACCACAAACAGAGTTGCTTGTTGTATGCAAAAGCTCATTTAGACAAGCCATAGTCATTTTGGAAGAAAGTGCTTTGGACTCATGAGACAAAAATTGAGTTGTTTGGTCATAACAAAGAACTCCGCATTCCAAGAAAAACACCTGCTACCTACTGTCAAATTTGGTGTAGCTTCCATCATGCTGTGTGGCTAGTCCAGGTACTGGGGCCCTTGTTAAAGTCGAGGGTAGGATGAAATCAACCCAATATCAACAAATTCTTCAGGATAATATTCAAGAATCAGTCACAAAGTTAAAGTTATGTAGGAGTTGGATATTCCAACAAGACAATGACCCTAAACACAGTTCGAAATCTACAAAAGCATTTATGCAGAGGAAGAAGTACAATATTCTGGAATGGCCGTCAGAGTCCCCAGACTTGAAGATCATGGAAAATCTATAGGATGGTTTGAAGCAGGCTGTCCATGCTTGGCAGCCATCAAATTTAACTGAACTGGAGAGATTTTGTATAGACAAAATGGTCAAATATACCGCCATCCAGAATACACTTATCAAAGGCTACAGGAGGAGTCTTGAGGCTGTTACATTTGCAAAAGGGGGCTCAACTAAGTATTGATGTCATACATCTGTTCGAGTGCCCTAATTTATGTACCTGTCTTATTTTGTTATGATGCATATTGCAAAATTTCTGTTAATCCAATAAACTTTATGTCACTGCTGAAATACTACTGTTTCCATGAGGTATGTTATATATTAAAAGAAAGTTACTACTTTGAAAGTTCATCCAATTATAAAGAAAACAAAGAATTAAGAGGGGTTCCCAAACTTTTTCATATGACTGTAGCTTGTTCCAGCTATAGGAGCTGCACATGCCAAGGCAATGGTGGGCTTAAAGGCTGCTGCTGAAACAGTTTCCCATTTGTTTTTGTACTATTGGCCAAAGTGATAGGGCATCCAATGTTTTATCCTCAAGTAGTTTCCTATCAGGTGTTTTCCATTCCACTTTAATATCTACAGTTTGATAACTCTACAGTTTAGTCTACTTCGGTTCATCCTGGATACCCAGGGTTGGGAACATATTCAAAGGAGAAAGAACAGCGTTTGCCTGTGATTTGTGGGAGTTAGTTGCATCAAACGGCATGAATCTTGGTCTCCCTATTGGCTAGCGTCATCCTGCAATGCCCCCACTTCCTCTGAGAATGAAGGTTCTATATCTTCCTCAGGGAAGGTACTGGTTGTGTGCTGAAGGAACCTGCTGTAGCAGTGAAAGGTTGCTGAGGCCAGTTTCTCAATTAATGCTGCCATGGTGATGAAGGAAGCCTGGAAGGGCTGAAACCAGTCAGGAATTGGGAAAAAGGGTTAAGAAGTTTTTTTTTCCTCTTTAAAATTACTCTGAATTCAGGGACAAAAGTATATTATTCTGCGAGTCCTTTAGTTTGATCTGGTTTCTGAATTATAAGTGCAGTTTTCTCCTAACAGGAGCACCAACCTGGGGTAAAATGTAAGCGATTACAATCACTGGGGGGTGCCAAACATTTGGCACCCCCAGTGATTTTTACCTTTCCTTCTCCTATAAGCTTGCTGCTGATTTAATGCCTTATTTTCATCCTACATAAGGGCACGTATCCAGCACCAAGCAAAACTGTGTAACAATCCTAAAAAAAAAAAAAATTAGCAGTCTGTAGTTCAATATTTCTGACAAATGACCTTAACATGACTCTGAATTCAGGGACAAACGTATATTATTCTGCGGGTCCTTTCGTTTGATCAGGTTTCTGAATTATAAGTTGAAATCTCCAGCTCCTTTTATCTACTTCCTGGCACAGTGTGAAGCCCAATCCCTCTTCCTCCTGAGCACTCCTTACCTCTTCGACTACTGGATAGTCGAAGAGGAAATCTTTCTGTGAGTGCACAGAGAAGCAGGAGCCGGTGTGCGCCAGCAGTTTTTTTTCTGTGCTCATTCATGACTGCATGACTCACTGAAAACACACAGAAAAAGGCACTTATGAAAGTGCTTCACAAACAAAGTGTATTAAGCATTATTACTGTTAAAATATCCGTTTCTCAATTTCCCAGATTAGATACACTATATATGAACCAGCATGGATTTTGTTGAAAACATATGGCAGGAGTTGATTTTGGATTCTTGTAAACACTTTAAGTTATGCACTACAGTAATAATGAAATACGAATTACAAATATGTTATCACAAGTTTTTAATATTTGCCGATTAGATAAATATTTTAGAAAAGGATTAAACCACTATTGATGGATTGTTTGCACTTGCATCTTAATTGATTCAACTATAACTCCCGGCACTGTCAATCTGTAAAACTTTTTGTTCAGTTTTAGAACAATTTATAGGTATTACTAAACATGGAACGCTGGTATGAACTTTTCAACAGATATGAATTGCAATTTGGGTACATACAATTTGTTTGTGAAGCACTTTCATAATTTTGTTTTTTGTGTGTTTTCAATAAGGCGTGCAGTCATGAATGAGCACAGAAAAAAAAAAGCTGCTGGTGTACACTGGCTCCTGGTTCTCTGTGCATCCCCAGAAAACTTTCCTCTTCGACTATCTTGAAGTCAAAAAGATAAGGAAAGCTCAGCAGGAATAGGGCCGGGGCATCATGCTGTATCAGGAAGTAGAGGAAAGGAGCTGGAGATTTCAACCACGGAGCAGTTCAGTTGCCCATAATAGATCTCTACGGGCTTTCCACTTGCAACAATAGGATTTTCTGGTGGAAAGCCCTTCGCATTGCTCCTGCAGGCAAATTTGTGTGACTTCGGAAAGTGATGCGATGTAAGGGCTTTCCACCAGCGACTCCTATTGCTGCAAGTGGAAAGCCATTTCAGAGTAGTTAGTGGCCCGTGATAGCAGAGATCTATCAACTGAACAACTCCATGGATTCTTACCCTTAAAGGAGAAGGAATGGCTAAGTCACTTGGGGGTGCAAAAATGTTAAGCACCCCCAAGTGACTTTAATCGCTTACCTCATACCCCAGGCTGGTGCCCCTGTTAGGAGAAAACAGCACCAGCCCGGGGTACCTGGAGCGATGCGCTTCCTCCTTTCGCCTTCGTTTCGCTGCGACTAACACAATAGGTGCATGCACAGTAGAGTGAAAAGCCGACTTCTCTGTTAAAGTTCAGCTTTTCACTCTACTGCGCATGCGCGCGCTAGCGATACAGGAAGGAGGAAGCGCTGCAGCTACCCCAGGCTAATGCTGTTCTCTCAGATGAGGGGCACCAACCCAGGGTAAAAGGTAAGCGATTCAAGTCACTTGGGGGTGCCTTACATTTTGGCACCCCCAAGTGACTTTGCCTTTCCTTCTCCTTTAATTCAGAAACCAGATTAGACTGAGTGCAAAGACTAAGGTATGTTATTCTGAGGGTTGTTTAGAGTAATTTTAAAGATAAATAAAATAAATGTAGTCCCTTTTTAAATAGCAGTGTCCTCACTCTGTTCTAAGGCTGCTTTACACATTTTGCAATTATGAGTGACCTCTTTGTCCTTGGGGTGCTTTGGTGGCTTTTTTGGCATAGTAGGTGTCAAATCTGCCACCTAGGAAGATTTCCCTTTATCCCCTGAAAGCTGCTGGAAAAAAAAAAAAGGCTACCAATCAATTCAAAATGTAGGATAGGTGGTGAAAGAGACGTGCAAAGAATTATGAGAAATGCTGATTCGCATGAGTCATTCAGCCTTCCCTGCCCACAGCACAATGTACCTCAGGTACAAAGTCTACTCTTAACAGATATCTATGCTACCATATGCGTTAGGTTATCCCCGTTTCCTTTATTGCTGCAGTTTGCACCAGATTATGTTTACACGGAGTTATAAAGATCCCTGTCTTACATGCCATCAACACTGCTTTTATATTGTTCAACAAAATGATAACAGTCTAGAATTTATTAAGCATTATTACTGTTGAAATATCTGTTTCTCAATTCCCCAGATTAGATACACATCTGCAGCTATATCTGTCCCTAATACACCAGAACTATGCATAAGATAAATAGATAGATATCTTATGCACAGTTCTGGTGTATGTAATTAATGTTAGCTTTATTAGAACAGTCGCAGTGCAGACACATGGAAGCTTTCAACTTAAGTTTTAAAAATAGGGTTGGGTAATTTTTAGCTTAAACATAGAAGGATTTTAATGTTAACCACAATAATGGAACAGGGACGAGGCTGATTGCCTTTTGCCATTGGAAAAGATTTACCCCGCCTCTCTGAGGTAAAGGGTCAAATTTAGGGAGGGGTTTTAGGATCCCTCTGAATCAACTGCAAGTCTGTAACTAGGATTTACTGTACTAGTTCAAATGGTTGAACTCAATGTTCCCTCTATGGTGTGTTCTTGTGCACGCACACACATTTTGAGGCCAACACACGCAACAAATTGTGGTGCGCACAAAGAATTGTGTGAAAACACAGAATTTTATATCTATTCTGACCTGAGCACACAGTTTTTAAAAATGCGCAGTTTAAACTGTGTGCACTAAAGAATTTTCTGTGCACACAGCCGAGAAGATATTAGAGGTAATATTGGTTGAACTTGATAATGGGCATGCTTTTAAACTTAATAGTGTTGTAACTATATTTATTACTGTTTGGTCTTTAGTCACATAGCTGCAGCAGGAGTAATTTCAGGCCAGTCCCAGCAAGGAGCAAAAAGTAAGAAAGGTGTAGAGACAACACAGGTAGTGCAAAGAGCAGTATGTAATTAGGCGGCCAAACAGCAACTGGGCACCATTTAATATATTTATATAGTGTGGCAGCTGAAATATTTACCTGTGCGTGTCTTTTAAGTAAATTGGGCAATGTGGGCAAAGAGCTAGCATGATTGGGACAATATATCTAAATAGGCAAATCATGGAAACTGGCCACTGCTGATCACCAATGACTGGGGCAATGGGATAGTGAAAAATACATTTTAATTACTCTCTAAACTAAAGAACGACATTTAAGGCGGCTCCATTCAGCTTAGTATTAAGCTAATTTAAAGTAGGTAATAATTAATTAGGCAATAACGGTCCGTGTGGCTGTTAATTCCAGTTAAGTAAAAAATCTGTAGCTCTGTAGCATGCCTATTTAGTTATGTATGATCACACTGAAGCATGCCAATACAAGAAAAGTAAAAAAAAAAAACTGTAAGGGAGCAGAGCTGCCTGGCATTCTACCTCCAGGAAGCAGGATGGAAAAGTGGAGGGGTTAATACTGGGAAGAGGACCTTCATTTCTATGTCCAACATAACATGTAGTGGGTGCCCTAAATCAGACTGGGCCATAAATGTCTTTTGGAAGTCTATATCTGGCCCACAAGCCACCAGTTGGACAGCCCTGTCCTAGAGGAAAGTGTGTATTAACCCCTTTCATACCCTGTGCTGCCTAGGGACCTTGCGATCTTTCTCTTCTATTTTATTCCTTCTTTACATTGAAAACTGTTGGCATAAAAACATAATGATTCAACATGAGTGCTGTTACTTACTATTTGAGACATATTTCTCTATGTAGCAATAAAATCAACAATTTCAATACTTTGGGAAAAACTTGTGCAGGATGCCTGTACAAAGAAATTTAGTTAATTTATTACCTGCTGGCAACGGGTGTGGGAGCCATTGGTCAGGGGTGGCTCCTGTGGAGTGACCCACACCCGGTCCAGCTGAGCAGTGATGTGTCTCCTTTCCTCTTCCAGAGCACGAGACAGCAGCTCAAACTGTGCCTCCTGAGCTCTCACTGAGGCCAAAATACTGGCCGGACTTTCAGACTCTGGCTCATCCATATAGAGAAGAGAGACCCCAAGCTGGAGAAAGAAAGTAGACAGAAAAAGGCCAAAGAAAAAAAAGGGAGAAAAACACCAAGTTAAAAATCAGCCATAAAGAGAGAGCCCCAAAAACCCAAAGAGGAGACCATATCTTGGTTGCTAATTTCATATGTTAAATATAGTTGTTTTATTTGTAGCACAATGCAAACCCTGAGGTTTACATTACAAAATTAATGCTTGACCAGAGAAGAGCTTGAGAGAGGATGAAAACCCAATCAGTAGAAAAAGTTAAGGCAAGAGTGGAAAGAATAAAAAAAGATTTAAAACTGAAGATTTGTATAATTTCAATTATACATTATGAATACACAGCAACTGAAAAGAGACCCTCAATATGTTCCACTGCAAAGATCTCTTACATTTTCTGAAAGAATCTTACAAAGCAGGGGTTGACCAAGTCATTCTTCCATCCATCATGCTTTACATGGTCCACAAATAGGAAATACTGCTTATTCACTGTGTTAGCTGTGCTTTAAAGGACAAGGA
The DNA here is from genome assembly GCF_000004195.4 of Xenopus tropicalis. Taxonomy (NCBI): domain Eukaryota; kingdom Metazoa; phylum Chordata; class Amphibia; order Anura; family Pipidae; genus Xenopus; species Xenopus tropicalis. Next base: position 55,654,734 of record NC_030683.2, read on the forward strand.
AAGGCAAAGTCACTTGGGAGTGCCAAAATGTTAGGCACCCCAAGTGACTTAAATCGCCTACCTTTTACCCCGGGCTGGTGCCCCTAATCTGAGAGAACAGCACCAGCCCGGGGTAGCAGCAGCGCTTCCTTCTTCGCGTGCATGCGCAGTAGAGTGAAAAAGCCGAACTTTAACAGAGAAGTCGGAATGCAGGGGTTACAAAATAAAAATACCCCATATGATCTGTCATTGGTGCCCTTTCAGCTACTGCAAAAACAACATTTACTGCATTTTATGTGGGGTAAAAAAAAAAAATATGCTCATCCTAGAAAACCATATATTTTCTGAAAGTTTACATTACCCCAAGTCCAAAATGGGTAAAGGTCTTTCTACTCCAAAGTACCAAACTTTTGCAGTTCCTAATATTGGTGATTTTGATAACATTTCCGAAAATCACCTCAAAGCTTCCACTTTGCAGCATCATATTTCCTACACTTTACCAAGATAAAACATTCTAAATATGAATGCCAGGGGTCCACTTAACAGTCATATGCCCAATGTGTATAGGTTTACCTAAATATGTGGCTTTTAGGGGGCCCAAGGTGAAGACACCCAATATGATCTATCCTGTCATTTCAGCACTTGCAAAAATCAACCTATTTACATCATTTTATGTGGGATGCAGCTACAAAACTGTATGTTCACCCCAGAAAACCATTTATTTTCTGAAAGTACACATTCCCCCCTGAATCTAAAATGGGTACACATGTCTTTCTACTCCAAAGTACCAAGCCATAAGCTTTCCTAATACTGGCAATTTTGATGACATTTCTAACAGTGATCATAACATGGTCTCCTTTGAGATAATGCTGCAGAGACAGCTCTATAAGGGTGTAACCAAAACACAACTTTAGACATGCAGAATTTGCCAGTATAAGGGCATCTCTGCAATGTGTCAACTGGGAAACGCTTTTCACACGGTTAAACACAGAAAGAAATTGGAATTTATTTAAAATGTTGCTTAGCAAGCATACAAGTCAGTATATTCCCCTTGTAAGCAAGGAAAGACATCACAAAGCAAAACTTAATAAAAGGTAAAAAAATGCAAAAAAGGTATCAGACAAGTTGAAATAGAGATGGAAAGGGGTATCGCAGCTAGGAGTAAAAGAAATCCAAAATTTTTTAAAATATGTAAATAGTAAAAAATAAAAAAAAAAAACAAGAAAGGGTGAGACTCTTATTATCAGTTGATTGACAATAACAGAGAAAAAGCAGAAATTTGGAATGCTTATTTTTCATCTGTATTTACAACTGAGGAGCCAGCTAATCAAGGTTTCCCTTTTAATAAACCCAATTCTAGTCATATAACTACGGATGCATGGGTCACTAAGAAGGAAATTCAAAAGAGACTTGAACATGTAAACAAAGGGCCAGGACTGGATGGTATTCATCCCAGAGTATTAAACAAGTTTAGCGCTGTGATTGCCAAACCTCTTCACTTAATTTTTCAGGATTCATTGAAATCTGGCATGGTGCTGAGAGACTGGCTATTTGTGGTGCTGTTATTTCAAAAAGGATCCCGTTCTCAGCCTGAAAACTATAGGCTCGTTAGTCTGATATCAGTAGAAGGAAAGCTTTTGGAAAGGGTAATAACGGATACGGTACTCAAATACATTCCAAATCACAATACTATAAATTTGTGCAAGCATGGTTTTGTGCATAACAGATCTTGCAAGACTAAGCGTTTGATACAGTACCCCACAAAGTTAATGATAAAATTGAGGATTATTGGCCTAGAACAGTGTTGTCCAAATGGCGGCCTGCGACCCCCCTCCTGTCTAGCTGCTTTGATGGCTTACTCTTGTGTAAGCTTTAAATGGTATCAGTACTGTGATTAACTGCCCCCCCTGCATGGTTCACACCTCAGGTTCAGGCTATAATCCCCCTGTATTGTTTAAAAATGTAATACCCTGTGTTGTTCACACCTTTTAATCTCCGCATTGTTCACACCTCAGGCTCAGACTGTAATTACCCACATTGTTCTACTGTTCACACCTCAGACAGACTGTAGGAGCAGTAGAAACCCATAAATAATCCCTGCACACTACAAAAATAACATATACTGAGGTGGTACTGCATTTAAAAGTTTTTTAATATATAGTTATTGTGCAGACTGTAGAAGCAGTGCCAGCATTGTGTCACTGTATGCTGCCTGTATGTGCCATAGGGCAGGCAGAGTATGGCACAGGGCAGGCAGAGTATGGCACAGGGCAGGCAGAGTATGGCACAGGGCAGGCAGAGTATGGCACACACCGGCCAGAGTATGGCACACACCGGCCAGAGTATGGCACACACCGGCCAGAGTATGGCACACACCGGCCAGAGTATGGCACACACCGGCCAGAGTATGGCACACACCGGCCAGAGTATGGCACACACCGGCCAGAGTATGGCACACACCGGCCAGAGTATGGCACACACCGGCCAGAGTATGGCACACACAGGCAGGGTAGGGAAGGCAGAGTATAGCACACACAGGCAGCATAGGGCAGGCAGAGTATGGCACACACAGGCTGGGTAGGGAAGGCAGAGTATGGCACACACAGGCAGCGTAGGGCAGGCAGAGTATAGCACACACAGGCAGGGTAGGGAAGGCAGAGTATGGCGCACACACAGGCAGCATACGGCAAGCAGAGTATGGCACACACAGGCAGGGTAGGGAAGACAGAGTATGGCAGGTTTTTGCTGTACTACAACCATTAATATGGGTATGGTCATGTTATAACACGGGTGTGGTTTCAAAAAGGGGAGTGCTTAAAATTAGCTTCCATTATCGGCCCTCCACCACGTAGGTCGGAAAAATTCCGGCCCTCGGTACCACAGAAGTTGGACAGCACTGGCCTAGAACATAGTATTTGTACTTGGATAGAAAACTGGCTGAAGGATTAATTACAAAGAGTGGTGGTAAATGGAAAATTTTTTAATTGGGCCAGTGTTGTAAGCAGACCCTGCAGGGGTCAGTCCTTGGTCCTTTACTTGTTTATTAATGACCTTTTTCACTCTACTTCATATACACTGGCCCCCGGGATTCCGAAGAAGGTCAAGTGAAGGAAGAGGATCACTCAGTTACATGAACCCCGAGCCTGTGCAGTTTTCTGCTAAAATGAGCACCAGGGTATCAGGTAAGTGATTACATTCCCTGGGGATGCCTATCATTTGGCAGCCCCCATTGATGGTAACTTTCCTCCTTCTTTAAGTTATTGCAAACAAATCTCTACACTTTTCAACCATGTCGGTTTTTAAACTCTGGCTGGTGTTTATGTTTATGTCCTGCCCAGTCTTGTCTCTCTTGTAGACCAAAACAGATTTATCTCTAGAATTGTCCCTCCTTCTTGCCCTTGATCCTGCCTAGTCTCTCATTCCTTATGAATAAAAAGTAATCACACATTAAAATACATTTAAAAAGTTACATTTACCTTACACCCCAAGAAAGTACTGCTTCTGAAGCTATTAAAAAAAATTAAAAAGAAAAGGCATACCCAACACACTCAAACACAATGTACCTAACCAAAAATGACTGGGGACGGTCGGTCTCAAAATTATAAACATAATGGCTAAATTATAAAAGACTGACTTCATCCCCATACTCTAAAATTACCAGTATCCCTCAATATAAAAACATACCCCTTTTTTTAAAATGTTATCAGTCTTGGAATTACACAATCACAGCAAGCAGGCAGGTGTCATTTTGTAGACACTGTTAGTAAGGCAAGCTTTGCATCGTGCCAAAATCTTGTTTATGTGATAGAATGGAGAACCTGATGACCAGGCCCATGCACTGGCTACACAGTTAGATGGTGAGGAGGGAGAGGAAAAGTGAAGACTGCAAAGACATATTGGAAGTTAAGGCATAGAGGCGGGGCAGGCAATATATGACTGACGGTTAGGATTTTTAAATGTCTTTATAATGGGTATGAATGTGTTAATAAAAAAGTAATTTGGGTTTCATGTTTAAATTTGAAAAAGACTTATTATACAGCATTTTATGTCTGGGTGACAGGTCCCCTTGAAAAAAAGTACTTCTCTCATCCATAAAACCACTTTCAATGTGGGGAAGGAGGGGCCTTCACATCAGTGCATTCTAATGGTGTCTAAACAGAGTTCTCACCAGAAAAAAAAAACCTCCTGCACTTAAATTACTTTTTTATGCTTGATGTGGGGGCAGAGAAGTGACAGAGAGAAGCAGTGTGGTGGGTTAAGTCAGCCAGGTGATGCACCTGGCCAAAATGGCCTAGCGAGAATACTGGCCGAGTTTCTAAACTGTGGCAATATCAATGTTGAACAAATCACACATTTAAAAGAGAAGGAAACGCTAAGTCACTTGGGGGTGCTAAAATGTTAGGCACCCCCAAGTGACTTTAATCGCTTACCTTGTACCCCGGGCTGGTGCCCCAGCCCAGGGTACCTGTAGCGAGCACTTCCTCCTTCCTTTTGCTGGCAAATTCCCAGGACCAGCACATGCGCATTAGAGTGAAAAGCCGACTTCTCTGTTAAAGTTTGGCTTTTCACTCTACTGCGCATGCGCGCGTGTGAAGCAGGAAGGAGGAAGCGCTGCAGGTACCCCGGGCTGGTGCTGTTCTCTCAGAACAGGGGCACCAGCCTGGGGTAAAAGGTAGGCGATTTAAGTCACTTGGGGTGCCTAACATTTTGACACCCATAAGTGACTTTTCCTTTCCTTCTCCTTTAAACCGGAAATTGATTTGGATATCCTTTTTAGCAAGTAAGGAAATAGGGGCTACTAAAAATAGCTTTTAGTACAAGGTTTATCCAGTTACTGGTTAGATTGCCAAATTGGGAGTCAGGAAGGGAATTTTACCCATCTGAGGCTAATCTGGCTCAACTAGCAGTTAGTTCGATTTCATATAGATATAAAAGGTTGAACTCAATGGACTAGTGCATATATGCCAAATTCGGCCCACCTGGCTGTTTTATGTAACCCTTGGTGAATGTGTCTGACCATCCAGCCAGATCAATTTCCATTTTCCTCACATAGTAACTAAGACTAAGGGGTATATTTATCATGCTGTGTAAAAAGTGGAGTGAAGCATTACCAGTAATGTTGCCCAAGGCATAGTGCTGGGCGGTATGACCAAAAATTTATATCACAGTATTTTTTTTATTATATCGGTATCACGGTATTTGACGGTATTTTTTTTTTCCCCATGCATGATTAGGTGACCACCCCAAACACCCCCCCCCCACCCACCCCAAACACCCCCCCATCCCCTTCACATAAATATAACTTACTGGCCAGGCAGCCGCAGGCACCCCCGACAGCTCACAGAGCCTCCTGGCAATTTTTCTTACTATTTCCAGGTTGCGCACGTAACGTCAGCGCGCACGTAACGTCAGCGCGCACGTAACGTCAGCGCGCACGTAACGTCAGCGCGCACGTAACGTCAGCGCGCACGTAACGTCAGCGCGCACGTAACGTCAGCGCGCACGTAACGTCAGCGCGCACGTAACGTCAGCGCGCACAACCCAGAAATAGTAAGAAAAATTGCCAGGAGGCGCCCACACCGGTATGCCGGTAAGTTAAAAATTTTTATCATTTTTTTTTTTTAAAAAAACGGTGTTCGGTATATACCGGTATACCGCCCAGCACTACCAAGGCATCCAATCAGTAATCAGATTTCAACAGTAGCAAAGCATCTATTGGCTGCTATAAGCAACATCACCGGTAATGTCTTACTCCACTTTTTACACATTGTGATAAATATACCCCTTAGTATCTTACTAAGTATATTAAAAAAAATTTGGCCCGCGCCTGTGTTTCAGATTTTGGCCACCTTATGTGATTGAGTTTGACACCCCTGGACTAGTGTCTTTTTCTCAATATAAATCACTATGCAAAAGCCAGTGAAAGCTTGTGTGTTTTATATGTTATACGAGGACAGGTTCACAGGGCAGTGCCCTGCAATTATCCTCTGTACAACCCAGACTATATTGAATTTAGTATAATAGCTGTATTAAAGGATAAGTAAGCCTTATATTTTAAAATCTAAACCTCTAAACTCACATTTTGATAAATCTGCCCCTTGGATTTATTTTTTAACACAAAAGCTAAAAAACTACATATCAGGTCAGGTTTCCAAGGGAAATTTTGTTGCCTGAGGGGCAACAAACAATGCAAAATTCCATTAAAAATTCTCCCTATTTAAATTGCCACAGGTAAAACGGATGACTGCCATAATTACAGGACAAAACTCCCTTCTGCATTTTTGCACCACTCTGTGAAAAGTCAGTTTTATGGTATGTTTAGGTACTATCATGCCTGTGGGGACCAAGATTTTGGGAGGGTGACTGTTGCCCTGCATTGCTACAACGGGTGTGTTTGCCTCATAAAGACTACTATAGTTTATATAAATAAGCTGCTGTGTAGCCATGGGGGCAGCCATTCAAGCTGGAAAAAACGAGAAAGGCACAGGTTACAAAGCAGATAACTAGTAGATAAGCCCCATATAATGGGGGTTTATCTGTTATCTGCTAAGTAACCTGTGCCTTTTCTCCTTTGTATGGCTGCCCCCATGGCTACACAGCAGCTTACTTATATAAACTATAGTAGTCTTTCTGAGGCAAACACACCAGTTGTAGCAATGCAGGGCAACAGTACATAATATTGTAATTACTTTTATACACTTTCATTTTTTGGTGTTACTGTTCCTTTAATAGTAAGAAATCAAAGTCTGGCTTGGGACTACACCAGCTACATGGGTGTAGGAGAAACAATAGGTCATCTGAAAGCAGCTCTGGCTCTTTCTGAAAGTTCAGACTCGGCACAATGGCTGCCTACACACCAATATTACAACTAAAAAAATACATTTGGTGGTTCAATAATAGCGTTTTAAATGGCAGAGTAAATTATTTGCTATGTTAACAGTGTAATCTAGAAATAAAAAGTATACCATAAAAATCATGGCAGTCCCTTTAAGCAGTCCCCAAAGTACAGAGATCCCCCGGGGAAACCCACAGTTGAAAACACAGTTCCTCTAAGCAATTCCACAAAGGCAGAAAGTTCCCTTAGACAATTCCAATATTAAAGGTACAGAGTTACTTTGGATAAATACCTACACAGTAACAGTTCCTGTTCCAGTTCCACAAATTGGTAGCCCTTCTTAGGGACCACAACACTCTCTTGTGTATTTATGTATTTTAGCAGTTACTCTACAGGAAGATTGGTCAAACTTCCATGTGGTTGCAGCACCCCCACACCCATCCCTTTTAAGGGTGATCTTATGCCTTTACAAATGGGTGCTGGTCAATAGGCAATCTTCTCCTTTACAAGCTGCAAGCGGGGGAGGATTAAGCCTACAGAACCAATGTTGTGGTCTTGGCAATCTCTCTATAAAAGCCCCCTGACTCAAACCAACACCCAGGTCAGGAGAGTCTTATCCTAAGAAAGGCTACCTTGCACAGAAGTGTCAGCCTTTGAAAAATATAACCAAAGTAAATAGTTAGGACCACCATATGGGGTTTACCTTGATGCGGTATGGTGGCTTACCAATCTTAGAATTCTTAAATATCTTAAAAACCCCTGTTTTTTTGAAAATACATGCACTAGCATAGATACTAATTGACTTAAAAAACAGAAGACCAGGGAATGTGCATTGATCAATCCCACTCTTTTTTGTATATGTTGTAGCTAATTTGGCCAAATCAGTAGTACTTCCATTGTATTTGTATATTCTGTTTAGGCTTGGAATGCTCCCACAAACCCCTTGTGTATTTCTGAATAAGACTTCCCTAGCAAGTTACTACACATGAAGCATACTCGGCCTCTGTTGCAACAACCCCCCTCACTTCCCAGACCAATAGCACTGATTTAGTAAGGGAAAGAATTTTGCCAGACCAAGTGGTAAACTGGTTTGCCCATTATATATCTCTGGTAGGGGCTGGGTAAAGAACTGTGCCATTTACGAGATGCAACCATATTTCAACAGCCAATCAAACTGCCGTCTGTAACTCAGCATTAGTCACTATGTACTTAAAAGCACAAACACAGCAGCACTGTACTCTAACAATGTATCTAAAGTGATAGTTAGAACCATCCATAAGGGAGCAGTATGTTCAACATGAATTCAATAAATGGGGTTTGTGCTGAACATACTTTTTGCACGTATGCTTTCTTGTTTCTTTAGCTAAATTACCTAAAAACCACCAAATATGGAGTAGATTGCCCTGTTTAGCTAAAGGAATTAAAAAAAAAAAAAAAGTTTTTTTGCAAGAACAAATCATATTAACTGAACTAACATTGCAGCAATACTTCAAATTCCTTATCTGTTTCCCTAATCATGTGACTAATGGTAGAAAGTTTCTTCAGGGATTTCAGTAGTAGCCGAGTAGAGCTGCTTACTTTATATTAGCAATAATTGAGATTTAACCTTGCATTAAATGATTTACTTAAAGGGAAAATAGTACCCCCCTCCTTTTAACATTAGTTCATTCAAATGCAAACAAAAAAACACCAAATGTTATTTAGTTTTCACCCCAGGCCTGCTCAGGGTGCCAATACATAATGGGCAGCAAAGCAATAGATAAAATTTATTGTTGATAAATGCAAGGCTAACATTTGGAAATTTAAAAAAAAACATATGGTACCTGGTGGCACATATGGATAATAAACTTTAAAGGAGAACTAAACCCCCAAACAATGTAGGTCTCTATAGAAACATATTGCATAAAAAAAGCTCATATGTAAAACCAGGTTTCATCTAAATAAGCTTTTTTAGTAGTATGCGCTATTGGGTACTCCTTAATAGAAAATTGCTATTTTAAAAATTAAGGGCTGCCTCCTGAGACCATAGGATTCACAGTACACACAAAGAAACCAAGGCACACATGCATGCTAGGCCACATCAGCCAATTAATGGACAGAGTTCTGTCTTTTGCTTCCACACTACTTCCTGTTACAGTTAGAGCTGCATTATGTCTGGTCAAGATTTGAACAGTCACCTACAAGTTAGAAATCAAAGCAAAAACCTAATTGGTTGCTACAGGCAACATCACTGGTGATATTTATCTCCGTTCTTAATAAACATACCCCTTAGTATAAATTGATGCTGGTCTGATTGCCATCTTGGAGTCAGGAGGTAAACTGAAGAGGCTTCCTCTGGATTAACAGGTAAAGCTAAACACCACAAGCTTTTGTTGGAGGGTGTCAGATTGACAGAACACTCAAACGCTCACTAAATTATGTCACTTTCAACTGAACATGCATCCAACCCTTCCTCATCCAAGAGATTACCAAAATTCTCATCTATGTTCTTGTCATATCTCATTTAGACTGCTGTAAATCACTACCCTGTGGACCCCCCCTGTCTAAATGTACCCAGCTCTAAACCATCATGAAAACTGTTTCCAGACATATACACCTCGCTTTTTGTTCCACAAGTGCTCTCTGCCAGCCCTTGCACCGGCTCATATACAGGATTCAATTTAAGATTTTTGTCCTCAATTCAAGGTTTCACCTACAAAGTGCTTACCAGTGCCACACCACTATATTTAACAACCAAGTGCACATTTCAGACTTAGAAAAGTATGCTTAAGAAAAAAATCATATAAAAAAAAAAATTTTTTTGGATCCCCCTGTGGTCATACAAAAATATTGTGGTACGATCTGAAAGTTCAGAAATTTTCATATCCGAATGATCATAAAAGGCGCAAAAAACTTTGGACCTTCTGTGCATGTTTTTGGAAGCCTCCCATAGGACTCAATGGTACTCTGCAGCTTCAACCTGGCCAAAAGAAAAGTCACCGTACCGAAGCTTGAATGAATCCCAAACATTTGTATGCGTACAGATACAATTTTGTTGCACAAATTGTCACAAAGTACGAAAAAGTCTAGCAAATTAACGAAAACTTCGTAAAAAATACGCAGTTCTATAAGTCAGAAAAAATACATTTTTTTCCCATTCGGGCTAATTCGTACTTTGATAAATGTGCCCCCTAGACACAACCTTAGGTCTGCATATGACATTCTCTCCTCCTCACTCAGGCATCCAGGACTTTTCACGTGCTGCACCTATTCTCTGGAATGCTCTCCCCTGTCCAATTAAACACTCTTAGCGCCTGCAGGCTTTCAAACCTAAAACTCACCTTTTCATTCAAGCCTATAAGTTAAGCGCTCAGCAACTGGACCACCCCACCAAGCCCCCATACTGTCTGCTCAAATATCATAACTATTCATCCATTACTGTGCACTTACAATTACTTCACTAACCAGCAGGAGCTTTACAGCCACACTGTTTACTACCACCATATATCTCACTTTCTCTCCCTCTTTGAACGTAAGCCATCGCAAGCAGGGCCCACCCCCTACTGTCTCCTAAAAATATCCAGTTGAAAATGTCTTTATATTAATCATTTGGTCTTGTATTGCCTCATTCTGTAAAGCACTGTGTGAAAGCATAGCACTATATGAATTTTCATTTTTCAACCCTACCTTACTATATAACCATTTTACAAGTTTTTGAAGAAAACAGAGTTTGAAGTACCAGTGAAGGAAACTCCCTTTCAGATTTTGTTGCAACTGCTCCTTTAAAACATTACATTTTTAAACCATTCCATCAAACTTTTTCCTGACAATAACAAATTAATTATAGGTGTAACTATATTGTAAGGAACTCTTATCTAGTAAAAACAGTATTTCAACTGTAATAGCCTCACAATTAAAATATTTACAAAGATGTAGGGGAAAACATTTATTGACCAAAACAGAAAATATAATTATTAAATAAACATCAAAAGCAGACCAATTAAGGGAAAAAAAATCATCTTAAATTCTTTATCACCTACCATCTTGCCTTTTGGTGGGCCTTTAACTAACATCATAGGGGCAGCAAAGTGCTTTAATTTGCAAGCATTCAGTTGAACTCTTACAGCAGCAGAGTTAAAGTTTCCATCTAGCTGATTCAAAGTTACATAGAGGAATATTTTTATATTCCTCTATGTATTTTGTTTTACACAAACAAAATGTAAGCATGAGCTTGCCTGAACAAGAGGGGCTAATAACAGAGCAAAGATGCCATAGAGAGATAACTAGAAGTCTCCCAAAGCAAGGAATGTTCCCAGTAACAATGCATTCAGATTGTCTCAAAGCATTTTTTTTTTTACAGTATACATAAAATGCCTAACACTTCCTGGATTGCGCAAGATTTGATTCTGTTCAGGAAAAAACACTGCCTTCCTCAACCTTAAATATAGGGTTTCTTTACTGCTGCTCTAAAGTTTTACATATATGTCCAAAATAATATAATATATAACGGATTTAACATTGTAAACGCTAAGGAACAAGGTCAGTATTTGTACTTAAAGCATTCGTTTACGCCCTATTATTTTCACGTTGCCCCATTACCATTTCCCAGATCCTAAACCAACTTGAAAGTCTTTAATTAAAAAAATATCTTCAGTTTGAAGTTTTACATCACTCAGTTTTTTAAAAGATTCAGCCTACTACAACACAAGTGACCACAAACGAAACGAACAATGAAACGTTCCAAGTAGACATTATTAAGCAGTTACCTATAAGCTGCGAGCTTCCTTAGTCCGTCACGAAAATAGGGCAATAATTACTTTGAAATCTAAGCATTTAGAAAAAAAAAAAAAAAGATCTACAGTAAAAGACTCGCTAACATGTAACGCCGCCCGACTTTCTCCATGCTTGTCTATACACAACTAGGGTTCGCTTACCGCTACAGAAGAAGAATTTGTACTGCTGACAGGGCTACACATACTCACTTCAAAATCCGGGCCTCCCCGCAAACACCACTGACGTCAGTATGTTCGCAGTGACGTCAGGCCCGGTAATAAAAGTTACCGATCGGATTCCAGCGTTCAAACCCCATACACCCTTACAGGCCTACCTGTGACGCTACATCCCGGGAGTATCAACCAATTGAAGGTCAGGAACAAAAAAGGTCAATCTGAAAGCCAATAAGAGAGAGCATTATACAGCGAAAGGCGGATAACAACCTATAGGGAGTGGTTTGTATAAATATATTCAAACATTGCATACAACAGCTAACAGGGAGTGGCAGGAAGATGTTTGTGATTACAAGAAAAATCATGTAATTATTTGGGAGTGGGTGGGGTGTTACGGCTTGAAGGACGCGTGCGCTGCTTTAGGATTTTTATTTTTTTTATTTTTATTTTTTTAAATCTTTTTGTTCAAGTTTTATAGCTTGTTTACTGTGCTTCGGGTACTTATTTGCTTCAAATTGTACTCGTTTGTGGAAACGGTCGAATGTGTTAACTCTACTTTGATAATACTGTACTGCAAGGTTGTCAGGTAAAGAGTAGCATATTTATGTATGCATAAAAGCCCAGTCGAAATATAACGTTATAGAGATATAGACGCAGAATTCTTACACCCTATAATTACTTTTTTACGTTGTCTGAGTATAGAAGATTGAATGGAGTATCACAAGTTTAGCTTTAACATTGGGGAATAAAATACGTTTTTGTTATAGTCGTCATAAGGGTGTTGCATTTAATATAGTATCACTGCTTTTTTTTATGGCGTGGTTTTTCATAGCAGTTCGTACTGTAGTTACAGATCTTTTTTTTTTCTCTTTTGTACTGTTTTCCTACAAACAACTGCATCTCTGTAGGAGATTTTTTTAACGAGTAGCCCTACCTTTTTACAGCTTAACTGTGCCAGTTGTTTGTCCCTTTGTAAGAAACCATGCAGCAGGAATTTAAGGCCCTTACATGTTACTATTATAGCCCCTTAGTCAAATTAAAGCTGGCCATAGGTCGCACGAAACATCGTCAGATCCGCCACACACAGTCAGGGCTGAAACAGCAGATAAGGAGGTAGAAACAATAGGATTTCTACCTCCTTCTGCCGATTCAGCCCTGACAGCAGATTTTGGTCAGGCGCCTTCTATGGCGCCCAATCAAAATTTTCTAACCTGGCCGATCGGCGATTCGTCCGATATCAGCAGCTTCCTGCGATATCGGTCGACTCGCCGACATGCCATACACGCACCGAATATCGTACGAAGCGAGGTTTCGTACGATAGTATCGGTGCGTGTATGGCCAGCTTAAGCCATAGTTTATATTTGGCTTAGTACTAATGAATTGAAACTGGCAGTCTAAATATTAACATCTGTGATGTGGAGGAATTTGACATAGTTTCAGGATTATTTAGGGAAGCGTGGTTTTTGGACGGACTGATCCTATTCAAAGTATTTTTTTTAAAAAGCTGTGTTGGATTCATGCAAAATCTAAGTAGACCACATTACTGCAACCCAGAGATATTTTGATACAGATTTCCTTAAAAAGCTTTGCTGGCTGAAGTTCTAGCATTATATGCACATAGTCAATTGATTATTCTGTATTTGGACTAGGATCTTAAGTGGTGTGCTGCAGGGTTGGGTATGGGTCAACTTTAAGTTGCTTATTAATAATTTGGAGGAGGGCATTGAAAGCATTGTCTGTTTGCCTGGTTACTGAAAACTTCATGTAACTATTTAAGGGTGAAGACTTAGTAGCAGCTACTTTTATAGCTTCTAAACTCCAGAAAATACTCAGCCATAGACAATACTGAGAATTGCCTCTGCTAAAAGACATGTAGAGACAGTTAACAGTAAAGGATCAGCATTGTCTATTTTAGTAGCCACGACAAGTAGCTGCTATTAGCAGCTCCATGTGTCTTCTCTTAAGTTGTTTTTATTTTCAGTCACGTGTTTTGTCCCCACAACAAAACATTTTATTTTTTAATCCTAAATATGCTCCTAAATGTCAGATAAGGTTCATTGTAGGTAAATTTTAAGCTAGGGTGACCAGATCACTTGAAAAATCTTGGACACGTTTAATAAATGCCTGTTGCAGGGCTGCACTGATGCATTTACATTTAAAGCAGAAGAAAAGGCATTTTATTGCCAGTAGATAAGTAACAATAGTGCAAGCTAGAATGCTATATTTAATATGTAAAAAGCTTTACCATACCTGAGTAAAAGGCCCTAGAAGCTCTTTCTGTTTATTTAAGATAGCAGCTGCCATTTTAACTTGGTCTCAGTAGCTCCCTTGCTGCAACACGGTTGCTGGGAGCCCAGATTACACGGCACAGTTGTGAGGTGGAGGACTGCAACTTTCCTGTGAGTGTTTATGGCTTTATTTAATTGCAATCAGTGCAGCCCTTCTAAGCTGTTTTTTCTAGAAGTGTCCCTGAATTTTCAAGTGATCTGATAACCCTAATGTAAGCTTATGTAAAAAAAAAAAAAATGCTCATATACTTTTGTTGGAACTTGAATATCCACTTGTTTAGCAAGGTTGCCAAACGAGTGGCTCTTTCATTGATATGCCCACCTTGATTTAACCACGGGTGACATCTCTCTGTGTGTCATCAGCCTAAGGTGTACCTATGATGATAACATTAACTTGCAGCAAACAATAAATTTCTACAGGACCCAAGGTCAGCTAGGAATTGTCCTGTATTAAAAAATGTAATCCATAAGGGGAAAGTGTACAGATATGGGGGCTTATTATCAAGAATGTTTGGGGCCTTGTTTTTTTCCGGATAAGTGGTCTTTCAGTAAATGGAATTTCCATTCCTTAAGTTGACTAAAATTTTAACTTGTAATCCATAAAAAAATATCAATGTGACCATCACACCACTCATATCATTTATAATATGCCTTTCCACTAGTGATGCACTATTGACGTTGGAAAGGAATTTCAGGGAGATTAGTCCCCGCAGTAGCTGAGATTAATTGTGGGTGACTAATCTCCCCATGGGCCCTGAGCCTTAAAGTTCCCAAATGTTAAATCCATTGTGTTTTTGAATACACTAAAGCCTTATTTAGATCTATATGAATGCCAAGGCTAATTTGTTGTATACTGTCTGCAAACATTGATTTTGTACTTCCATTGTATATTTCCTCAATGTTTAGTTACACTAGTTTTCTCATTTTAATGCTGTGTTCCTAACATGTTCTAACATCCTAGTCCCAAATGTCGGTATGGTTTCCCAGTGTATTTTTGAGGGCAACTGAAGTCAATCAGTAAATCACCCTGTTTGTATTATAGGGCTTACAACCAACTCGAGGTTGGGGTTGTTCTCTCTGGAAAAGAGGCGCTTGCGAGGGGACATGATTACTCTGTACAAGTACATTAGAGGGGATTATAGGCAGTTGGGGGATGTTCTTTTTTCCCATAAAAACAATCAGCGCACCAGAGGTCACCCCTTTAGATTAGAGGAAAGGAGCTTCCATTTGAAGCAGCGTAGGTGGTTTTTCACGGTGAGGGCAGTGAGGTTATGGAATGCCCTTCCTAGTGATGTGGTAATGGCAGATTCTGTTAATGCCTTTAAGAGGGGCCTGGATGAGTTCTTGATCAATCAGAATATCCAAGGCTATTGTGATACTAATATCTACAGTTAGTACTAGTGGTTGTATATATAGTGTATGTATGTGAGTGTATAGATTGGTAGGTGTGGGTTAAGTGTGCTGGGTTTACTTGGATGGGTTGAACTTGATGGACACTGGTCTTTTTTCAACCCTATGTAACTATGTAACTATGTAACTATGTAACTCGCCTACTCAGCACCAGCCATGTCTGTGGGCATGTCTGACAACTAAGCACAGTAAAATATCTTTTTACTTATTATAGTAAATTATGACAATGGGCTAGACGTTTTAGTTTTCCAGGTGCCCTCAGCCATGTACCTTTTATATTTGTTGCAAAACTTGCTCACCCACCTAGTGGTAGATATGAGAATAGCATACAAATTCTCCACAGCTGCATTCACCCTGAGAATAATTACTGTGGTGCTTAGTCTCCTGGACGTATGGTGATGTCCCAAAAATGCAAGTAAAATAGATACTGCATTCACAAAGAATTGGCTGTGGAGCTTACCCCATTTATCACAACTCAACATTTCGGGGGAGGGGGCCAAGCAGGAGAAACCGTGTCTTTCTATTATACGACTTGGGTCGCATTGAGTAATAAACAATAGCTTACGTTAAAGCAGTTTTATTGTACAATTCTGGCTCCTTTTGAAAGCTCAGGATCAGGCATAGTGCACTAAGATGGCTGCCTAGACATCAATATTACAGCTAAGAAATACATATATTGGTTCAAAAATACAGTTTGAAATGTCAGGGTAAATTGTTTAAAATGCACAGTATAATTTAAGAATTAAAAGTCATCATTAAGGAATATATGAGTTTTGTTAGATGGAAAAATGAAAATAGGGTAAAGGTGGCCACACGTGGCGATTTGCAATCTTTCGTGCTACCATCGCACGAAAGATCGTTCAGTCAGCCACTAACTGTGCAGGGCTGAAACGGCAGATGAGGTAGAAACAATAGGATTTCTACCTCCTGCCGATTCATCCCTGAAGGCAGTTTTTGCTCAGGCGCCTTTTATGGCGCCCAATCAAAATCTTTTAACCTGGCCGATTGGCGAGTCGACCGATATCAGCAGCCTCCTGCGATATTGGTCGACTCGCCAACTTGCCATACACGCACCGAATATCGGTTTCGTAAGATATTATCCGTGGCCAGCTTAAAGCTCTTGTTCTTGACAGATCTTTCTAGGCAGTATTTGATTTGCTTTGTCTTTCAAGTATTCATTTTGATCATCTGAGAGAGATATATCTTTGCTTTTGAGAACATTGGTTTCCTGGAGTATTCTCTTGCTTCATTTAAACATGGTGTTATATTTGTTGTGGGTGTGTGCCCATGCAGTGTCTCTAATCTTTTGTCTAGATATACTTTATTTAAAAAAAAAAAAACATTTTATTTACATATGAACATTTTATTTATTCACCACTTATAGCATATGGCACTTATTTTGAGATTAGAATGTCCTCTAATGTATTTGTAAAGAGGAATTATGTCTTTTTACAAACATCTTTTCTCCAGAGAAAACAACCCCAAACTTGACAGTCTACCCTCATAGATGAAATCCTCAATTACTTTTACCAGTTTAGTTGTACATCTTTGCCCTCTCTCCAGCTCATTAATATTTTTCTTAAGGACTGGAGCCTAAAATTGCCCTGCATACTCAATATGAGGCCTTACAAGGGGCCTATAAAGAGGCAAAACTATGTTTCCATCCCTTCTTTTTATCCCTGCTTTAATGCCCTTTATTTTTTATATGCCCTATATTTTTTATGCAACACAGTACTTGCTTTAGTAGTAAAGTGGCAGTATCCTGCATTGAACTTGGAACAGTACTTTCCATGCCTATGTCCAGGACATTATAAAAAAAACAAATGGCCAAGGACCTGTCAAATGAGTCCAAACATGGCTGGCTTTGGATTATCAGATAGAAAAATCTTGGCAGGGCAGGTCCCACAGCAATGATTTTTGGTCTCTCTTAAATCCAGAGGAGAAATCGGAACCAATTAGAAAGGGAAGTTTGAGAACAAACTTCATGTTGTTTTGATAAACATGTGAATGAAATCTGTTCTGAAATCAGTTCTTCTAACCTTAGTCCACAGTCATATAGTAAGAAACACTGGGAAAAGTTTGGGCACCCTGGTTTTAATAATGTCAGAATGACAGCAATTTAAATTTTCCCCACTACAACGCAATGAGTGGCATCTGATTGTCAGTTGGTGGCTCCAACCACTTTTTTTCTTAATCTTGAACTGCAGTAACCCTGTGACTAACTGCAAAGTTTAGGGACCCTGGCTTTAATAGTTAAAGAATGACAGCAGTTTAAATTTAAACCAATAAAAGCCAATAGGTGAATTGTGGTTGGTGGGTGTACCCACTTTTTCTAACCTTGAGTCAAAGTCACCCAAGTTACAAACTGAGCAAAGTTTGGGCACCCTGGCATAAATAGTATGAGAATTGCAGAATTTTATATTTAAACCAATAAAACTTAATGGGGAGAATTCTGATTGGCTGTTGCCCAGTGACTAACTCAGTTTGTAGACCCTGTGATAAATATTTAGAGAATGGAAGCAGCTTTCATTTAAACCAATGAATTTGAATTGGTGAAATCTAATTTACAAAAATAAAAAATTGGACGGAGCCACCAACAGCCAATCTTTTTTACCCAATGACAAACTGTACAAAGATAGGGAATCCTGGTGTAAATAGCGTGAGAATGGCAGCACATATTTAAATTTAAACCAATAAAATTGAAGGGGTAAAATCTGATGGTTTAGTGGCTCCGCCCACTTTTCCTAACCTGACTCTATAGTCGATCAGTGACAAACTGCAAAGTTTGGGGATCATTGCAATAAATGTGTGAAAATGGCAGCAGCTTATATTTCCCCATTGAAATCAGTGACATTGTCTAAATACCTGTGGCTCCACCTGCTTTTTCTAACCTTCAATCAGTAGTCATCTTAGTTTAAAGCAATAAAATTCAATGAAAGCAATCTAATTGGCCGTTAGTGGTCCAACCCACTTTTCCTATTTTAGAACTGCAGTCCCCAATGACCAATTCTACAAAGTTTGGGGACTCCGGCGTAAAAATTGTGTGACTGACAGCATTTTACCTTTTTTTTTTTTTTTTTTTTTGGTCAGGTAAGTTTTACTGTAAGCAGGTCACATATACAGGTAGAAAACATATATGGCAGTGCTCAAGGAAATATTACATGGCTTTACAGTTTTACAGTCAAATACATGTCACAACATGGTTCATGCAACATAGACGTAATTATGGTGATGTGTAACTATCGACTCCAGGGTTGATGTACCTTATGATAGGTATCTCTGTATGGGTAGCTATTGGGGTAAAAGGGGGTAGAAGAATTTAGGCTTTTGGGTGGACACTATGTGAGCCATGCATCATAGGTAGGTACCATTTGTGCTTTTCAGTTAAGAATGGTAAGCCTGCAGGCTTGGAAGAGTACCTTGGCTAGAAATATTTTGTTGTCTGGGCTTAGCTTCAGGATATTGACCCAGTAGTTTTTCAGCAGGGGGCACGACCAAGGGACAAGGAGTAAGGTGCCTGTGTCTGATTGGCATCTGATGCATTGGGGAGAAATATTTGGATATATTTTATGTAGTTTCCCTGGGGTGTAGTATGCCTGGTGGATAAGGTATAGTTCAAGCATCTCGTGCCTACAATTAATGAAGACAAATTTAGTGGTCACTAGCACCTCTTTTCATTGCTCATCCATCAGGTACCCCAGGTAATCTTCCCATGCATCTCTACATTTCAAATCAACAGGCTCATAACTAGCATTAATTATGTATTTGTAGAGGGTAGAAATCTTACATTTTTTGTGACCCTTTCTTATAATTGACAGTAATGGGTCCTTGGAGAAGGCGAGGAGTGACTGACTGTGCAGCCGTTTGAGGGTCATTTGCACCCTGTGGCAAATTAGCAATTGAGAGGCTGGCAAAGCGTTGTGGCGTTTTAGGAATCAGAAAGGGATCATCACTCCCTTCTCCCAAACATCTTGGATAGATGTGATACCTGAGTTCACCCACTATCTCGGAGGGGGCATTTCCGCCAAGTTCTCAAGGATTTTGTTGCATGGGTCTATAGTGCAGCATCTGAAGAGTTTTCTCTGTATTGTCATAGGCTTTCTTTACAGCTGCTATTATAGGGTTGGGAGGAGACAGTGGTAGCTGGGCCAATACAGCTTGCCAGGGGGTCACATGAGAGGGTAGCAGGGTAAGCCAGGTGTTGTACAGTGCTGAGCAGGGACCATCAGGAATAAGGGAGCATATGTGCGACATTTCCATAGCTAGATACAAAATATGGAAATCGGGGTGGGCCTTTAGTTTTTGGTCTTTTTATATGGGAGAGGATTAGTCGAGATCGGCCCTTTGGTAGTTTGCAGTAGAAAGATGTATTTACCCATTTTTGTTTTGTCAGAATGTGTACTTTCAGATAATTTATGGTTTTCTAGGGTCTCCTTACTGTTAGGGGGTCTTATGGCACATAATACACATACCGTGTGCAAAAACTGCACGAGTCGGAGCGTTATTTGTGAAAATTCATATGCGTAATTTTCCATTTGGGTGCCCCTGTACTCTGCATAGTTTGGTAAATCTATGCATATATGGCATCAAACTGTTCAGTAGACCTCTGGTGTTCCTATTTGGGGTGATTTTCCTTTGTACGCAAGAAATTGTGTGAGATAAATGCAGCAAATTGCAACATTTTTAGTAGATTTTCTGAAATGATAGAAACCACTAGCTTTAGGAAAGCTTTGCAGATTGGTACTTTGGTGTAAGAAAGGACTCTTTACCCATGTTGGATTTGTCTGAACGTGTACTTTCCGAAAATATATGGTTTTCAGGGGTAACCCTATATTTCTGCAGTTTCTATCCCACATAAAACTGCCATGTGTTTATGAATTAGGTAAAGGTAAGCCATGAAATTAGTGTGCACAAGGTATATTTGGGGGTCTCGAAGTGCCATGTGCTTTGATAAACCTATGTACATATTTTATCTTGGTACCTAATGACCTATAAAAAATAAGATGCATATTGGAAGTTTTGAGGTGATTTTTGGAAATGTAATAAGATTGTCAAACTTAGGAAATCTTTGTGGCTTGGTACTTTTGGAGTAGAAAGACATGGGTACCCATTATTGGTTTATCTATAAAAGAGACTGCTGTGGGGCATAGTTTTGGGAAAGTAATGAAGTCTAGATACTTTTGAAGTTGCGCTGAGTTATTGTACCTTAGATTTTTAGAGCTTGTTATAGAATTCCCCAAATCTGTTTGCTATTTGTCTGCGGTCAGTAGTTATTTCTCCGGTCTCTGTTAGAATTCTGTGTATTATAGTTTGGGGTGAGGTTATTTTAGATATATATGCCAAGAGCTTCCCTGTTTATTCCCCCTGCTCAAACCCATGCTGTGCTGCATATAACATCTTTTTTTTTGCGTGATTTTGGTTAGTTTACATTTCAGTTTAATCTGTGCCTGCGTTAGTATTTGGTGGGTTTCTGGTGAGGGGGTTGTTATGTAGGAGGCCTCTGCAGCCTCTGTTTCCTCTATTGCTTGGTTAACTTCCAATTTGGTTTTGGTCCTAGCTATTTTAATGGCTTGTATAAGAGTACCCCTAGCTACAGCCTTAAAGGCATCCCTTTAAGCAGGTGGGGCTGAACTGGAATTCTCCTCCTCCCAATATTGTTTGGCTGAGCTTTGCACCCTCTCAGCAATTTCTTCCTGGGACAGCCACAGGGGGCTTAGCTGCCACCGTTTAGTGTCTGGGTGTGTACTCTGCTGTACTTGAATGATGATTTGTGTTTGGTTTGAACCTCAATAAGTTTCTGACTGCACAGCGAGTTTGGGAGCTGCTAGCGAGTTTTGCATGTAATTTAAAGTGTTGCATGTAGATTAAGTGTATAGTAGGCGTTAAAAACAAAAAAGGCGTTTGAAACTTAAAAGGCACTATACAAGGGATTGCACTCGGGAGACTGTAAGTACCCAGTGGCAATATGAGTTGCAGTATGATTGCTGGTGTTACTCAGTGTGCATCTTGCCGCATGTATGTGGTCCTGGAGCAGCAGTTCCATGCAGCATTTACTTGTGAGAGATGCAGGTGGGTTTTCCTCTTGGAATCTGAGGTGCAGAATCTAAGAGGGGAACTGGCAGCACTGAGGACAGCTGCAAACATGGGGGAGAACAGGAGGCTCACTGAGCAACCACTGGCAGGGGCCGGTGTAGTGGGGGGCGGAGAAGGGACAGTGGAGGTTAATGAGGGAGACAAATTTGTGACAGTAAAGAGGGGAAGTAGGGGACACAAGGGTAGGGGGGCTGGTTCACAGCTTGTACAATCCAACAGATTTGCCGCTTTAGGTGAAGATGCTGGGGAAGACAGCTCTGAGCTAGCATGTATGGAGCGGGCTGACTCTCAGAGCACCCTGGGAGCCGGCACCTCTAATACAGGTGGGGGGAATAGTGCTAGGAAGGGAAGGCAGGCTATAGTTGTAGGGGATTCAATTATTAGAAAGGTGGATAGGGTAATTTGTCGCAAAGACCCTACATGCCGAACTGTGTGTTGCTTGCCTGGTGCTAGGGTTCGGCATGTGGTGGAACGAGTGGACAGATTGTTGGGAGGGGCTGGGGAAGACCCGGCGGTCTTGGTACACATAGGTACCAATGACAAAGTTAGAGGAGGGGGGGAAGTCCTCAAGAACGATTTTAAAAAGCTAGGTGCGAAGTTGAGGGCGAGGACTTCCAAGGTAATTTTCTCAGAGATATTACCTGTGCCACGAGCAACATTAAGAAGGCAGCGGGAGCTTAGGGAGATTAATGCGTGGCTGAGAGATTGGTGTAGGGAGGAGGGCTTTGGGTTTCTCCAGAACTGGGCTGATTTCTCAGTCGGCTACAGGCTCTTTGCCAGGGATGGGCTGCACCTCAATGATGATGGGGCAGCTGCTTTGGGGGAAAAGATGGCTAGAGGGTTGGAGGAGATTTTTAACTAGGTGTGGGGGGGGAGGGTGCAGCGGGAAATTCTGTGGTAGACAGGATAGATGAGGTAGTGGGCATAGTAAGGGAAATTGGGGGAGGAGACTTGCTTCGGGATACTGATAATGGCAGGGAGGCCCATAAGTTGTTTACACGTCATTCTCACGCCGGAACCAGTATTAAATGTATGTTTACCAATGCAAGGAGTCTGACTGGTAAAATGGGAGAGCTGGAGGTACTGGCGTTGGAGCGGAAATATGATGTGATTGGAGTTGCTGAAACTTGGTTGAATGAGTCTCATGACTGGGCAGTTAATATTGGGGGTTATACATTGTTTCGGAGGGACAGGGGCAATAGAAAAGGAGGAGGAGTGTGTCTGTTCATTAAGCAGGAATTAAAAGCAAATATTAGGGAGGAAGTGATGGGGTTAACAGAGGGAGCTGAATCCTTATGGGTTGAGCTTCTCACAGATAGTAAGGAATCTACCAAACTAATTGTAGGGGTATGCTATAGACCCCCTAATGTAAGCGAAGAGGAGGAGGCCCAGCTCCTGTTGCAAATAGAAAAGGCTGCTAGTTTGGGGCAAGTGATAATAATGGGGGATTTTAATTACCCTGATATTGACTGGGGCAATAGTACTGCCAGGACAGTAAATGGGAACAAGTTTATAAACTTGCTGCATGACAACTTTATGTCACAAGTTGTTGAGGAGCCAACCAGGAACCATGCTATACTAGATCTAGTGATCTCTAATGACCCAGAACGTATAGCAAATGTGCAAGTGGTTGAACCCCTGGGTAATAGTGACCATAATGTTATTTCATTTAATGTTTGGTGCAGGAAACAAATTTACACGGGGGCAACAAAGACAATGAATTTTAGGAAGGCAAATTTTAGCTCCTTAAGGGCAGCGCTTCAGGGCATAGATTGGGGCATTATGTTTTCTGATAAAAATACAGAGCAGAAATGGTTGTCATTTAAAATGATATTAAATCATTACTGTTCTCAATTTATTCCATTAATAAGAAAAAGTAGAAGTGTTAAGAATCACCCTATGTGGCTTAACTCTGAGGTAAAGAAGTTAATAGGGAGAAAAAGGAAAGCTTTTAAGAAATATAAGTCAGAGGGGACAGTAGCTGCGTTTAATGATTATAAACACTATAACAAGTGTTGTAAAACAGCAATCCGGAAGGCAAAGATAGAAAATGAGGAGCGCATCGCGGCCGAGGCCAAGACTAACCCCAAAAAGTTTTTTAAGTATATTAATAGTAAAAAGATGCAGGTTGAGGGTGTGGCCCCATTGAGTTATAATAACAATATGGTTACAGCTGATACAGAAAAGGCAGATGTGCTTAACCAGTTCTTTTTTTCTGTGTATACAGTAGAGGAGCCAGTGGGACAAGTCCCACCCAATAGCTGCACTGTTGCCTCAGCTCCAACTACACAGTGGTTGGCACAGGATATGGTGCTTAAAGGGTTACACACGATAAATGTAAACAAGGCACCTGGGCCAGATGGAATACACCCTCGGGTACTGAGAGAGCTAGGGGCAGAATTGCAGTGGCCCTTGTTTCTGATATTCTCAGACTCTCTTTCATCAGGTATGGTACCTAGGGATTGGAAGAAGGCGAATGTCATTCCCATATTTAAAAAGGGAGTAAGATCTCAGCCTGGCAATTATAGGCCTGTAAGTTTGACATCCGTGGTGGGCAAGTTATTTGAAGGCTTGTTAAGGGATCACATTCAAAATTATGTAGTGGAGAATGCCATTATGAGCAGTAATCAGCATGGCTTTATGAAGGACAGGTCATGTCAGACCAATTTAATTGCTTTTTATGATGAGGTAAGTAAGAAGCTGGACAGTGGGGATGCAGTAGATATCATCTATTTGGATTTTGCCAAAGCATTTGATACCGTTCCCCACAAACGACTGCTTTCTAAGCTAAGGTCTATTGGTCTTAGTGAAGTCGTTTGCACATGGATAGAAAACTGGCTACAGGATCGGGTACAGAGGGTGGTTGTTAATGGTACATTCTCTACTTGGAATAAGGTCCTCAGTGGGGTCCCTCAGGGTTCTGTACTGGGTCCACTTTTGTTTAATTTGTTCATAAATGACTTAGGGGAGGGTATTATGAGTAATGTATCAGTGTTTGCAGATGACACAAAACTCTGCAGACCAGTCAATTCTATCCAGGATGTGACATCCCTGCAGCAGGATCTTGACCAACTGGCAATCTGGGCAGCTAAGTGGCAGATGAGATTTAATGTGGATAAATGTAAGGTCATGCACCTGGGATGTAAAAACATGCAAGCCCCGTATACCCTTAATGGGACTGCACTAGGCAAATCCATAATGGAGAAGGACCTTGGAGTCCTTGTAGATAATAAACTTGGCTGTAGCAAGCAATGCCAAGCAGCAGCTGCAAGGGCAAACAAGGTTTTGAGCTGTATTAAAAGGGGTATAGATTCACGGGAGGAGGGGGTTATTCTTCCCCTTTACAGAGCGCTGGTAAGGCCCCATCTAGAATATGCTGTTCAGTTTTGGTCTCCAGTGCTCAAACGGGACATTACTGAGTTAGAGAGGGTCCAGAGAAGGGCAACTAAGCTGGTAAAGGGTATGGAAAGTCTCAGTTATGAAGAAAGACTGGCCAAGTTGGGTCTGTTTACACTGGAGAAGAGGCGCTTAAGATGTGACATGATAACTATGTATAAATATATAAAGGGATCATATAATAACCTTTCTAATGTTTTATTTACCAGTAGGTCCTTCCAACGGACACGAGGGCACCCACTCCGTTTAGAAGAAGGGAGGTTCCATTTAAACATTCGGAAAGGATTTTTTACAGTGAGAGCTGTGAGGTTCTGGAATTCCCTCCCCGAATCAGTCGTGCTGGCTGATACATTATATAACTTTAAGAAGGGGCTGGATGGATTCTTAGCAAGTGAGGG
This sequence comes from Xenopus tropicalis, assembly GCF_000004195.4. Classification (NCBI taxonomy): domain Eukaryota; kingdom Metazoa; phylum Chordata; class Amphibia; order Anura; family Pipidae; genus Xenopus; species Xenopus tropicalis. Next base: position 55,680,059 of record NC_030683.2, read on the forward strand.
AATACAGGGTTATGGGAGATAGCTCTTAGTACTAGTTGAACCAGGGACTGGTCCGATTGCCATCTTGGAGTCAGGAAGGAATTTTTTCCCCTCTGTGGCAAATTAGAGAGGCTTCAGATGGGGTGTTTTTGCCTTCCTCTGGATCAACTAGTAGTTAGGCAGGTTATATATAGGCATTATGGTTGAACTTGATGGACGTATGTCTTTTTTCAACCCAACTTACTATGTTACTATGATGAGGGGGGAGTGGCCTAATATGGATCTGGTGCCATATCTGATTCTGGGAGTCCTGTCTGGGGAGACTAGTGCTAGGTCTATGTGGGACAATGTCCGGTGGGTCATTGAGTGGCATGACTAGACCTGTGACGGGGTTTCTAGTCCTCCAGACATCCTGGAGTCCCATAGAATCTGCCCAGCTTTTTAGTTTGGTAGGCATGTCATTTAGTGATCCCATCTTAACTAGTGAAGGTAGGAGACCAGAGTTAAAATTGCCTAGCCATCATTGTGGCACCAGGGGTAGTAAGGCCACTTTCTGCGAGATTTGACTCAGGATGTCTGTAGAGAAGGGTGGGGGCACATACACTCTGATTAATATGAGCTTGAACGAGAGGATCATACAGTGGAGGATAATATACCTCCCATAGTGGTCAGTGTGAATTTGGAAAAGTACGAATTGGAGTTTTTTTAACTTGCATGGGATGAGAAGGTATGTATGTATGTATATCTAGGTGGCATGATATGTTTGTGCTACCCAGCCTCTTTTAAGAGCCAACACTTTCTGACCTGTTAAATGGGTCTCTTGCAGACGGACTATTGCTGGAAACCATTGTTTAAGCGCTGTGAATAGGAGGGCCCTCTTTATCTTATTGTTGAGACCCCTGATGTTCCATGAGATTACGTTTACCGTGGACATATTGTATTAATACCTGTATGTGCCATGTACTCAACTTTTGTTGCTGTGGAGGGGATAACTGTTGGAGTTGGAAGTGGAGGGGAGGATAAACATAGCCCAAAGAATGCCCTTGCACACCCTGAGAACTTGGGTGGGCCTGCATCCCAAACTACATTGCATCAGCATCCGCTTGGGACGCGGCAAACAGCTAACAAATTTAACCAGGTAGAATAACAGTTTAACCGTAATTCGTTTTAAATCTTTCGTTACCCATGTTCGCTCTGGAGATAGCTGATGCCGCAACTGGCCCTCTGAGTCCTTAGTGAGTGGATTATACTGTCCAGATTGTTATATCTTTCAAGACAGTCCCTGGCTAATTGAGCAGGGTAAGGATCATGAATTGCAGATTAACACCTTTCTTTGCAGGGAAGACTGTGGAGTAAGTGATTCCTCTTTCGTGCAATTTCTTCATGACCTCCACAAATTTGTCTCTTTGCTTTTGGATTCCATTGTATAGTCGCTCCTGATCCGCATCTGTTTTAGGATGGTGTCGCGGTCCTTGTAGTTGAGGACTTTTGCAATAATTGTGCGTGGAGGGGGCTGTCGCGCTGGAATTTTGTGAGCCCGTTCCATGATGAACATTTGCAATAGGTGCCCCATTCCAAGGTGGTCTTTGAGTTTTTCAAGGAATAGTTTTGGTGTGGAGCCTTCTTGGCCCTCTGGTATTCCGACAATGTGGATGTTGTTGCGTCTCTGCCTTCCTTTCAAATCATCCGCTCTGGCTTTGCATTGTTTAAGCTGGTTTTGAAGTTCTGCAACCGCCTGGGGGACTGTTCTCATGGCGTCTTCCACGTCGGAGATTCTTCGTTCAGTTTCAGCTGTCCGCTCCCGCAGCTTTTGTAAGTCTTAGCGCAATAGCGCCAGATCAATCTTTACCTCCTCCACCATGGTATCTATTTTTACCTCCACTGCGGTCTTGGTATCCCGGATTGCCTGCAGCAGTTCCTGAAGGGTGGGTTCTGGTGGTGCTTGGTCCACAGGTTGGGAGGTAGTAAGAGTTGGTGCAGGAGGTGTGAAAAGCCTAGGTGCGCGGCCGCCATCTTGATTCTGATGCCGGAAAAATTTGTCCATTTGCTGGCTGTTGCTTTGCTTGTTTTCTTATGGCCACCCATCTCGCTTGTGGGTCCGAGAGCCACTTTAGGAGCCGAGTTTTATCTGTATAGTTGCAGTGTAAATGTCTTTACCGGATCAACTGCAGCAGAGCTTAGAGCAGGCATATGTCGCTACGTCGACTGTTAAGCCACATCCATGTTTCTTTTTCCTTTTTATTTGAAGTTTTGTCTTTGTTCTAAGAACCTTAGCCCTAGTCTGTAACTGTGTTCCACTGTATGATGATTGATCATTTAACTGCTGGTAGGAAGAGCATGTGTGTCATTTTAAATTAATTAACTTAAAGGACATGTAAACCCCACGCACACAAATTTAATCAGTGAACAGTCTCTTTTAAATCTTTCAATACCTGCCACTCTGGTTGTCCAGAGGTTAATAGTAAGGCTGCATCTCCTTAATCACTTAGGTTTCCTTTTCCTCCTCTAACCCACTCGGCCCCCTCCCTCAGGAGTTTGCTTAGACTTCTGGCTTGAGGGCATGCTCAGTTGTTCTAAGCTCAGATTACTAAACACGCCCTCCAGTCTAGCAGCCAGTGAAGAGATGGCATTGCTGGTTCCCATAAAAACTCGGCTCTAGCTGTCTGCTTCAATTTTTTTTCTCCTAACCTCCTCTCCTGAACTCAGCTCAAACAAAGCAGAACTTTTACCAAATACAGTTCTGCCTGTGTGAGCCAGCATTCTTGATGAAATGTATGCTGAATAAAGGTTTTTATGTGTGTATGCTGTTTGCAGATTTAAATGTATCTGATTATGTATCAGAGGAAAAATGGCCACCGGGTCATTTGCTTTAGGAAAATGTGATGGTGCTAGCAAAGGGAGGGGATATATGCAGTACAAATGATGCCATTTGGGTAGGGGAGACGTTGTCTGCTCAGCCAGTGTGAGAATGGTGGCAGCAAGTTTTGCATGAGTTTTGTAAGTGTTTGTGGCGCTGTGACGTTAGTCTAAACTGTGTGCAAGGTGTGAGAAACTGAGCAAGTGACCCCCTATAGCCTTACCTTTTAAAGGAGAAGGAAAGTAATTTTGGCATTTTACTGCCAATAGATTTGCCACATTGGTGCCACCTAGAACACTATATTTATTCTGCAGAAAGCTTTATCATATCTGAGTAAAGAGCCTAGAAGCTTTCTCAGTTTAAGATTGCAGCTGCCATATTAGCTTGGTTTTCATGGCTTCCTGCTTGCAGCTTCATCCATTATAGCTCAGATTACACGTTCCTAAGGGTAGGGGGAGTGAGTTTTATGACTTATGGGAGGGGGAAAAAGGGAGAGAGCTGTCCAGACTTTCTGACTTTTTCAGGCTTTTTCTGAGAGAGGTAGTCAGATACCCAAGAACATGTTTGCAAAAAAGGAGACAAGAAATCCTGTGTTTCTTTTGATAGAGAACTCAGTGTAGCTTTTCTGTGAGTGCTTATGGCTATATTTATAGACCTTTCTGATAATGCCTACTTAGTTTTTACCTTTCCTTCTCCTTTAATCATCTGCCTAAAACAATGTACATGAACTATATCATCAGAAATAGTATATTCTCCACACTAGCAAAATGAAAGATTAAAGCGTATGTCTTCACTATCTATTCCCTCCGTTCTCATTTGGATAGTAATGTTTACCCTACATCAACACATGAAACATATTACACCAAAACCGCTAAGATTGGGTTGTCCATTTAAGTCTTTTGGATTTACACAATTTAAGTTGAGTATCCAAAAGGCTTCTCTCCTAAAGTGATCTAATCTTAGCCCTTATAAAAGTTGGGGACCCCTGATCTAAAGGCTGAAGCATCATGGTGTGCCTTAGCCCAGGCCTTAGCAACAGGTTGCTGGGCAATATCCTGCTTCTGTTCTGTTCAAGTTTCTTTTTTTTGCCCTCTCTGGATCCCATACCGCTCTAATACTAGATCGATGCATTCCAATCCTCTCTTCAAGTGACCTCACCATCTTTCCACATGGGCATTTAATTATGTAAACAACCATGGAGGTTTCACATGTCATTCTCTGTATAATTTTTTTTTTTTTTTTTTTCCAATGTAAGGGTGCATGAAGTGTGTGCCTACACCATAGGCCAGTGTGTGCACCATAGACAGCTGGTCGTAAATAGAGAACGTGGCTTTGTGTTTGCTTTTTCACATACTTATCCCTAGGATCTGATGGGCTTAAGAGTATAGCTGAATGTTGGTTTCTTCCTGTTAGTGCAGACACTAGAATGGTGCTCCTCCCATGTCTATAGTTGTACTTTACCCACTAGATTCCAGAACAGAAGATTTTTTTTCTTCTGTTCTGTCTCAGAGATGGTGGACAGAGGCTAGTGTAGCAGAATAGTTTTTAGTTTTTATTTTAAGGGAGTATGCCGAGCTGCTCCCTAGGGCTGAACCCACTATTCCTCCTTACTAGGACCACTTAGGCTGGCAGTGGGTTCAGCAGTAGTTAAAAGGCTCACAGAACAGTAGCCTTTCCCTTTCTGGGTAGGGTCCGGCCGACCGGTAAGCATATTCTATGCATTGGGGTCAATAGACCAGACGGGGCACGTCGACTAGATATGTGCGGTTTACTAGGACTCAGTAGGCCCAACCACCCTCAAATGGGAAATACCACTTTCTCTAACCGAATTCCTTATCTGGATGAAATCCACCATTACTACTTGGAAGGTGCAGTTACACAATGAACAACAAGCAGAAAGCGACTTCTTCAACAGCTTGCTTCTGACCTCACCAGCATCTGGTGATAGCTCTGATTCTCATTCAGGGGAGACACATGACACCAGATATGGAGAATAAACAATTATTTATTACAGAGCCAGATACAGCTAAAAGACATGCTATCAACACTAGAAATAAAGGATGAACTGGCTACTGTGTCTAAAGCAGATTGAGTCTTAGGAGGCCGTACAAAGAAGTCCCGAACATTTCCCATCCTTAAATCAGTATCACAACTGATTGAAATCGAGTGGTCTCAACCTGACCGTAGGATAGCACTTACACAAAGATTTTGTAATATGTACCCAATCCCAGAAGACCAAAAAAAAAAGGTTCTGGGACAAAGCCCCAAAGGTAGACAAAAGAATTGTATCCACATTGCAAAAAGGTTTTGTACATGCAACATCAATCTTTAGACGTGCAATAGCATCTGCAGGCCTGGCACGTATGGCATGTCATTGGTGCCAGTAACAATTAAGACCAACCTCAGGAGGAACGGTCAGCTGAACTAGAAAAATTTAGTCAAGCTTTTGCTTTTCTGGCAGATGCCTCGATGGATATAGTACATTTAGTGGCCAAGTCTAGCATTAACACTGTAATAGTTCAGCTCTTTGGTTATGCCACTGGACGGGAGACATTGCTTCCAAAAACAGACTCCTCGCACTCAAATTTACAGGAGATTCATTATTTGCGCTTGACCTAAAGCAAATCATTGTGGATATTACAGGTGCCAAGAGCACTTTCCTGCCTTTGGGCAATAAAACCCAGAGAGGACTGTACTGATAAAACCTACCATCAGCACTCATGGCAATCACACAATAGGACTTTTTCAACGGGGCTTCTCCTAAAATTCATACCAGTCTAATCAGGAACACAAGCGAGGTAGAGCAGCATGGCAACTTCAACAGATTCTTCACATCCTCAATACCCAGGGACCCAATAACACTTTGGGCTCTCCACGCTGCAATAGACAACTTACTAGGGAGCAATGTCATCATCCCTGTACCAACCCATCAGAGATACCAAGGATGTTAATCCAACTTATTTCTGGTAAAAAAGCAAGAGGGGACCTTTCAACCAGTATTAAACCTAAAGTCCCTCAACCCCTTCATCAAAAACCAGGTGTTCCGGATGGAAGCACTTTGATCGGCTATTGCATTGATTGAACCAGGAGCTTACCTAACAAAAATAGTCCTGCAGGCTACATATCTGCACATACCCATCAGGGAAACATCCCAGAAATATCTGCGCTTTGTGATAGGGGAACAGCATTTTCAATTCAGGGCACTGCCATTCGTACTGTGCATAGCACCACGTCTCTTTAACAAAGTGCTAGATCCTATAGCAGCACATCTCAGATGGGATTTGCAGTCACCTCGTACGCCGACAACATTTTGATATGAGCACAGTCCTATCGCCAAGTATAGGAGCATACCCAGATCTGTGTCAAAACCCTAACACAACACTTGTGGTTCATCAATGGCAAAAAGAGTCAAGTAATCCCCACACAGGAGATTCAGTTCCTAGGAATGATCTTCAATAGTGTGGCGCAAACAGTCAAACGGGAGAAAGTGTCAAAGATTATAGAAACAGCAGTCCAAACTCATTCCAAGGAGTGGATTTCTGCAGTGAATTGCCTCAGATTACAGGGCCACATGGAAGCGATTCCATTTGCAAGATTCCATATGAGGCCCCTTCAGAGACATTCCTCAGCTGGTGGAACAAAAATCATGACAATTTATCCCTACCTGCATTGACACAACAATCATTACAGTGGTGGACCCAGCGACAGAACCTAGACAAGGGCAGATGCTGGGACCTTCCAAAGTAGAATGTCATCATAACAGATGCAAGCCTCTCAGGCTGGGGGGCAGTTTTCCCACCGCTAACATGCCAGGGAACTTGGAAACAGAAGGAGACACAGATAGCAATCAATCTTCTCAAGATCAGAGTCATAAACAACACGATACACAACTGGTCACACCTTCTAACGGGTCTCCCACTATGGGTACAATCGGACAGGCAAGGTGGAACCAGGAGTGCCCAGGCAATGAGAGAGATCTCAGCAGTACTCAAGTGGGTGAAACTGCTTGTACAAACAATATCCGCAGTATATATCCCAGACGTACTAAACTGGGAGACGGATAATATCAGACACTCGACCAAGGAGAGTGGTTCCTACATCCGCAGATCTTTTACCAACTCGTACAACGCTGGGGGACACTGGACATAGATATGCTGGCTTCCCACAGAAACTTGAAACTACCTATCAGATCACAAGATCTATAAGCATCTTACGCCTTGATCATACCTTGGAACTTCTAGAAGGTCTATGTTTTTTCCTCCATTAGCAATCCTTCCAAGATCTATCGGAAAATCAATGTAGGAGGAGTCACAACTATACGAATATACTAATAGCCCCAAATTGGCCAGACAGATCATGGTATGCAGACCTGTCTCCATGACTGTGGCACAACCGTGGGGACTACCACTCAAACCGGATCTCTTAACACAGGGCCCAATCAAGCACAACAACTTAAAAATGCTTCATTTGACAGTGTGGCTTCTTGAGGCCACACTGTGGCAGAGAAAGGACTTTCTAACTGAGCCACCAGGATTCTTATGAGTGCCAAGAAAGTCAACACTTCTAGAATTTACTACATAACATGGAAAATATTTGTAGACTGGTGTGCTAGGAAATCCACCCCTTGACAGGCGACATCAGTCACCTGAGGTCATAAAATTCACCACAGACGGGTTTCACCAAGGACAAGCCCTGACAACACTCAAACAACATACTTCAGCACTATCTGTACTATTAAAACAACAACTGGCTGTACAACCAAAGTTACAACAGCCTACACCACCATTGGACCTCAATCTAATTCTATATACCCTACAGAAATCACTGTTTGAACCACTATCTTCCTGTGAGAGTAAATTCTCACGTGGAAGATGTTTCATTTTTGCCATCTCCTCAGCGAGAAGGGTGTCGGAGATAGCGGCACTTTCGTGTTAACCAATTGGTTAGTCAACCATCACCCACCAGTGCTAAAGAAAGGTATCTCCATTCCCTTGATGTTGTGAGAGCAGTAAAATTCTACTTGCACCATACAAAGGAATTTAGGTGTTCTATCTTCATTAAAGGAGTACAGATTTTCCACTCTACCCCAGCTGCCTTTGGATGGAAAGGTGTCTGGGAGGTCTTAAATATCTAGGCCCACCTGCTACAAGGAGACAGCTTTTGGACATCCCCCTAGCATCTGCACTTACAGGAATCGCCGTTTGGACTTTGGGATTTTGGTCTATCCCGAAAATCCTTTTCTCGTAGGACTGGACTGTCCGTGCAGTAAGCCCCGCCCATAATTACAGAATGTACTTGTTTTTAATGTACTTTTTTAAATTGTTTTTTTTTTTGTATTGTTTGTGATTACACAGAGACCAGCGTGCTACAAAAAACTGAATCCACTGGGTGGAGCACAATCTTACATACGGGAGGATTGCCACTCTTTTTTTGTTCTGTCCTGCCTCCAGAGTTCAAGGAATACTTAACCCCATAGCGTCTGCATTCACTTTTGGGGCTGTACTTGGCTTACATAGTATATCTGATCCGTGTTCCTGTCCTTTTACTTTTTTATTCTTTGTTTTCTTTTTCAGCTCAGTTTATTTGCATTGCCCATTTAATAGTATCTTCAACGGGGTGGACGTGGCCATGCCGCTGTTGTGAACAGACGCACATCTCCATCTCTCCATCCCCGGAGGACTCATTAAGCCACTAAGCTCACAGAAACACTGGATTTACAACAGCATTTTTTAGCCACTTGAGCTAGTAATCATGAGGCAACAAAAGCAGAAAAATCCAACCTCAGGGCAAGCCCACAAGGACCCAAGCCCCACCCACCTACAACAGTTTTTAAACCAGGCAAACTTGTCTCCACTAACATCCCAACAGAAAACATTAATGTCAGAACCAATAATTCCAGAAAAAATTAAGGAAGCCATAAAACAACTAAAAACAAACAAATCCCCAGGTCCTGATGGATGGGAAATATGACAAACAAAGGCCAGTTTAGCAGAGACGATCTACAAGCACAAATAGCTGTAATACCTAAATCAGATAATGATCACACTAACTGCAAAAACTTACGCGCCATATCGATACTAAACTCCCAACTACTCCGGAACAGAGTCCACAAAGCTCTAGGACCCAGACGAGAACCAGACCAAAGGATATAATCACCCGCCTGCATTACTACACAACGAAAGAGGCCATAATGTTAGCCTCCCACTCTGCTTCCCAATCGGATTACAAAGGCCATAAATACTATATCTGCGCTGACCTTGCCGCATTGACAATCTAAAAACGCAAGCTAATGAGACCGGTAGTCACCATCCTGACCTCACACCGGATCCGCTATAGATGGGGATACCGTTCAAGGTATTGTTCATGTACCAAAACTGCCCATACTCGGTGGTGACACCCCAAGAAGGCCTGGAGCTTTTAGCTCGACTAAAGCTTCACCAACTAGCCACAACTTCACCTAATATCTCTCCGCAAAAAAAGCCCAAGCGAAAGATCTATCTCACCACTCTGGCAAAAAAGCCCTAAAGCAAAATGTAATCTGAACTCTTAAACTTGCCTCAATCCATTCTCTATCAAGATGGAGTCCTCCGGGATAAATTCCCCCCAACTGAGGTCATCCTTAAGACCTTTACGAAATCCATGTAGGATTTTAACAAGTGTATACAAACTGTTTATACTATTTTTGCTAGTTATATATGTTACTCCCCCTGTTTATACTATGTTGTTAATATTGTGGTTATAACTAACAGTCAATATATATGGTATCTTATGGGCCAATTTATCATGCTCTCTCATCTTCACCTCCAATGGCTCTAAAATGTATTTCTCATAACGCTAAAGGTTTGAATTCCCCCACGAGACGCTCGGTAGCATTCCGACAATACAATAAGTAAGGGGCCGACATCCTTTTCCTCCAAGAAACGCACTTCTCCAAGACATCCATACCTAAATACTTTCACCACTCATACCATCTTGTGTAAACTGCTTGCACAGATAAAAAACAGAGGGGTTGCAATATTTATCAGCAATAATCTAAACTTCCAAACCGCCAATACAAAATCAGACCCAGAATGCAGATTTTTGATACTAGTGGGACAAATTCAAGACACCCCAATAACTCTATAACAGTATACGGCCCCAATGACCGTCAACAAATATTCTATTAGGGCTTCTTCTCAATCCTAGAGGAGTGGCACAGAGGCCCCCTCGTACTCGCTGGCGATTTTAATGAAGTAACCTACCCAAACATAGACCGGCAACCAAGCCAGGCACCTGCACTCGCAAAAACACAAACATTACTTTGCAAAAATAATAGATAAATACTTGCTGGTAGATGCATGGAGAGAACAACACCCCTTTAAGAAAGACTATATGTTCTTTTCTATACCACACAACTCTCACTCTAGAATAGACATGTTCTTAATAAAAAAAAAACAAATCTCCCCTAAAATCTCCCAATCAAAGATACTGTCCTGTCCCTTGTCAGACCATTCTATAATTACTTTATCACTGATCAACCTAGCTCACAAACCTTCAAGCAATATATGGCGACTAGACGACTGCCTTCTCTCTAACCCACAACACCAACAAAAAATAGAATCTGAACTAGATGCCTATTTTGCCTATAATACCCCAGATATTGCAAGCCCAACACTGTGGGCAGCACATAAAGCCTACATCAGAGGGATCCTAATCCAAAAAAAATCTAAGGCAAAGAAAGACAGAACCAAAGCCATTAACTAGCTAAATGCCAAATTGCAGCAACTAGAAGACCAACTCAAAACCTGCCCTAACTTAAAACGAGAACTCGAGAAAGCTTAAACAGAACTCAGCCTACTATTAACAGAGAGACAGAGAAATAAATAAAATCTACAATGGACAAAACAAAAATTCTACAGAAAATCTAACAAAGCCAACACAATGATGGCACGGCAGCTATCAAACAAATTCAATAGATCCCCCTTTACCCAAATCAGACTGAAAGATGGATCTCTAACGGCGAGCGCATTGCACAAGAATTTGCCACTTATTACCAGACACACAAGGACCCAAGCCCCAACCACCTACAACAATTTTTAAACCAGGCAAACTTCTCTCCACTAACATCCCAACAGAAAACATTAATGTCAGAACCAATAATTCCAGAAAAAAATAAGGAAGCCATAAAACAACTAAAAACAAACAAATCCCCAGGTCCTGATGGATTCCGGGGATAAATACTACAAATTCTTTGCCCCCAAATTATTCCCCTGGCTACATATAATGACAAACAAAGGCCAGTTTAGTAGAGACGATCTTCAAGCACAAATAGCTGTAATACCTAAATCAGATAAAGATCACACTAACTGCAAAAACTTTCGCCCTATATCGATACTAAACCTAGATATCAAACATCTAGCTAAAATTATAGCCTCAAGACTCAACTGGTTCTTAGGACAACTTATACATAAGGACCAATCTGGATTTATCCCTTAAAAACAGGTTACCAATAACATTTGCAAAATTATAAATCTACATTTAGCAAAATCAAAAGATGTTCCCTCCATGCTTCTAACGTTAGATCTAGAAAAAGCATTTGATTCTGTCTCTTGGAACTATCTGCAACAGATGTTAATCACCTATAATTTTCCTGCTCCTTTTCTCTCTGTGGTTAAGACCCTCTACAACCACCCCATAGCTAAAGTAAGTCACATGGGTTTCTCATCAGAAGCATTTAACATAGAGGTACCAGACAAGGGTGACCCCTGTCACCCTTGCTATTTGCACTAGCTATTGAGCCTCTAGCCCAATCTCTAAGGCTAAATAAAAAGATCTCGGGCATCCCGTTAAACTTGATCAACATTTATTCCCCTAATAAGCACCAACTTAGGTTTCTGAAATCTATACTTAACAAATCCCTAACCCAAGACACAGCTTACCAAGTGATAGGTGATTTCAACATTCTCACAACTCGGAGACAGAACCAGCCCCTCTCTAGACAGCTCAGCGCACTATATGTCCAGAGAATTCAGAAAGCTGACCAGGCAGTATTCGTTTTTTGACAGCTGGAGGATCAATCACCCAAAAGATAAACAATATACTTTCTATTCCCCAGTATATAAAATACATTTCTGCTTAGATTACTTTTTAATCTCACAACCTTGCCTTCATTTGCAGTATTCCAGTGAGATCTATCCCATAACATGGTTAGACCACTCACCCATACGGCTAACATTAGACCTAACAAAACTACCACCTAGGGAGCCACAACCATCAAAGAATATTTTTGCATTAATGAAGGCACAGTTAATTCTACATCCACTTTATGGGAAGAACATAAGGCCACAATTAGGGGACATTATAGCTCTAACCACAAGCAAGAAAAAAGAGGCACAAGCCTCCTACACAACCCTCCAAACCCTAGAAACCCAATACAACAAAACGCGTACGGACCAGCTCTTAACTCTAATACTAGAGACCAGACACCAACTTACAGCTCTAAAGCACAAAGCAACAGAGAAAGCTATCTTATGGACAAAACAAAAATTCTATGAACAGGGAGACAAGCAGCACACCCTCTTAGCAAGAAAGCTTAAGGATAATAAAGCCCAGTCCAAAATTAATTAAATCAAAACCCCCTCCGGGCAATTGACATATAACCAAAACTCAATAGGAGACATATTCAATAAGTACTACACCCATCTTATTAAAAGGCCTCTACACCCATCAATTTAAAGGCCTCTTCCTCTGGAAATTTACTTGCAACCCAAAACAACACACTCCCAGACTTCTTAGAAACCGCTAACCTTCCTAAACTCTCTAAGGAAGATAAACCGGTACTAAACGACACTATCACACTAGAGGAACTAAGCTATGTCCTTAAAAAAAATGCCTAACAGAAAGTCCCCAGGACCGTACGGCTTTCCATACAAATACTACAAATTATATGCTCACATTTTAAACCCACATTTAGTAAAACTTTTTAATGAATTTCTAGAAGGTCATCCCATCCCTTCCTCCACATTAAGCTCTTACCTCACACTCATTCCTAAAGAAGAAGGGAAAGACCTAAGCATATTTTCCAATTACAGACCCATAGCGTTGCTAAACTCAGATCTTAAACTGTTCACTAAAATCTTAGCAAACAGCTAGCACCCATTCTACCTAAACTCATTCATAAAGATCAAGTAGGCTTTATTCATGGGAGACAGGCAGGGGACAATACAAGGCGCACTATTGATCTAATAGAAATACTTAACAGGAACTCCACTCCGGCGGTCCTGCTAAGTTTAGATGCTGAAAAAGCATTTGACCGCCTGAGCTGGCCCAATCTCATTGCTAACACACCTTAACTTCTCAGGACCCTTCTTAGAAGCTCCCAAGAATTTATATCTTAACCCTACAACTCAGCTGAAACTGCCTGGTCAGGCTTCCAAATCAATAGCTATAACTAATGGTACCAGACAGGGCTGCCCCCTGTCCCCCCTCCTGTACGCACTCCGTATAGAGCCACTAGCAGCTGTCATTAAGAATTCACCCGATATCTCAGGGATCAAGGTACAATTGACAACTTACAAAATAGCCCTCTTCACAGACTATGTGTTACTCACTTTGACAAATCCAACGATTTCGCTCCCAAATCTACATGAAGTTTTAGACACATATAGCCTGCCCAAAACCGTAGCCCTTCCATTTCATCTTTCACCAAACTCCTTGCAAGGCCTACCACTATAACTGGCAAACAAATGCAATCCCTTACCTGGACACATATATAACCTCAATATACTCTGATCTATTTAGATATAATTTAGCACCTCTAATAAATAAAACCAAAGGTCTATTACAATCCTGGTCACAACACACCCTGTCTTGGTTTGGCAGAATAGCAGCCGTAAAAATGACCATTATGCCGAAGTTTGTGTATCTGTTTGAGACCTTACCTGTATCAATACCTATCAAGATACTCAAAGCCCTCCAAAACCTATGTCATAACTTTATATGGGGAAACCGTAGGCACAGAATACCAAAACACATACTGGTTACACCATGTAAATACGGAGGAGTGGGGGTTCCCATGTTTAAGAAGTATTATGAGGCGGCCCACATTAGGCAACTACTAGCCTGGTCTCGGAGGAAGTCAAGCTGCACCTGGGGTCATATCGAAAATGCCTATTCAAAAGCCTGTCACTTATACTACCTAATATAGTCAGAACCAAATCACCCATTGGCAAAGACAGACCTGCTAGTACAGGTATAGGACCCATTATCCAGAATGCTCGGGACCAAGGGTATTCCGGATAAGGGGTCTTTCCGTAATTTGGATCTCAATACCTTAAATCTACTAAAAAATCAATAAAACATTAATTAAACCCAATAGAATTGTTTTGCATCTAATAAGGATTAATTATATCTTAGTTGGAATCGATTACAAGGTTCTGTTTTATTTCTACATAGAAAAAGGAAATCGGTTTTAAAATTCTGAATTATTTGATTAAAATGGAGTCTATGGGAGACGGGCATTCCGTAATTCGGAGCTTTCTGGATAACGGGTTTCCGGATAAGGGGTCCGATACCTGTACCAACACGCCACACATTAACCATATGGTATGCTTCAAGGTGGAAATATAAACTACTTAACACCAAATCTCTCAACACACTATTTCTCTGAAACCCAGACTTCCAACCAGGAACTCAACCTCACTATATCACCAAATGGACTCTCGCCAGCTGGCAGACCATAGGGGACCTGTTGAATTAAAGAACTAAGGAGATAATCCCTTATGCCGATATCATGTAAACAATTCCCCAAAGGAACCTACAGTTCTTTGAATACCTACAATTAAGGCATTTTGTGAGACCATATAGCGACAGAGCAAAAGAACTCTCATATACAGCCTTTGAACAAGTCGCAAAACCCGGCCTACCACAAAAAGGCTTAATATCTAAAATATACCAACTATTATCTGAACCACAAGGAGACCCACCTCTTAGACACCAATACATGATTAAATAGGACTCAGTTCTGCCTCAGCCCCTCTCAGACCAAGATTGGGCCGCAACCTGGGAAAATGCAAGATGGATGGTAAATTGTTCGAGACAAAGGGAACATATTTACAAAATATTAATGTCTTGGTATCATACTCCCGCTAAACTGCACAAATTATTTCCAAATCATTCACCACTATGCTGGACAAATTGCGGAGAGATAGGCACTTTACCTCATATCTTTTGGACATGCCCCATCATAACCCCACTCTGGTTGGAAGTCTCAGACTCAACAAAACATTTTATACTACAATACCAATAGACTTAAGCACGTTCCTCTTAGGTAAACCAATCCCACAGACGCACAGATCCACTCAGGTTTTGATCAACCATATACTTACAGCTACACGTCTTGCTATAGCAGCGAAATGGAAATCCTCAGCCCCACCAACACTAATGGAAATCAAACACAGAGTGGAAAGTAACAAACTGTTCGAATCAAGCATCGCCCGACTGCAGAACAAAACTCCACACTTCCTACAAATATGGGCGCCATGGGAAATGCTAGCCTCAACCCTCTAAGTCTACATGATCATTGATATTAACAAACTAGCAGCACCATAGAAATGGAAACTTTAAAACAACATAAATGCTGAACTGATCTCCTACTTATCCCCTCCCCATCTCCTCTTTTTTTTTCTTTTTACTATTTACTTTTTATTAATGTATGTAAACCATTGAAATGCCTTTCAATAAAAAATTCAAGTTACAAAAAAAAAAAAAAAAGATCTCTGGCATAATAACAGGGGACTCCGAATACAAATTTATATTGTATGCTGATGATATAATAATGACAATGTCTAACCCCATGACTTCTCTCCCATATTTATACGATACGCTCTCCAATTTCACCAAAATCTCGGGACTCAAGATTAACCCCTCTAAGTCAGAAGCCTTAAGCATAAATCTCCAACCCATCTTAAAAAATTACTGGAAATTAATTTCGAATTAAAATGGCAAAACAAAACTATCAAATATTTGGGAGTTCAATTATCAGCCGACTATAAATCCTTAGCTAAAGATAATCACCCTAAAATAGAACAAAAGATTTTCAATGTGGTTAAGTCATGGCAAAGACTTAAACCGTCTTGGTCGGGCAGAGTAACAGCACTGAAAATGTCAGCCCTACCCTTGTTACTTTATCTGTTTCGCACACTCCCAACTTCCCCCCCCAAAGAATATATAGAGAAAATGCAAAAATCTTTCACCAAGTTTGTTTGGAATGGGAAAAGACCATGAATTAACTTCACCACTGCCTGTCGTAACCGACACAAAAGAGGCCTAGGCATTCCTAACCTGAAAGGATATTATGTTGCAGCACAATTAACCCAGCTAATACTATGGCATCAATCAGAAGAAAAACCACTGTGGGCTATAATTGAACAAAATTCCCTACCGAACATACCTTTAAGGAATATACTTTGAACTACTCACTCTACTCACATACAAAACAACCCAATAGTACTCTGGAACAGATCAAAGGAGCCCTACAAACTTTGCTCTCCACATAAACCTGCTGCTAGCCTTATTAACAATGTGGACTATAAACCAGGCCAACCACCGGCAAGACTCCTATATGGTGGGAACAATCTAACCTAGATACCATATACTCACTAACCAGCTCCAACATACTCTTGCCGTGGCCAAGACTCCAGGACAATTATAAAATCCCGAACCACGAATGGCTCCATTACTACCAAATAGCGAGCTTTATCAGATCTTTACATAAAGATAAACACTTCCCTTCACTTACCACATTCGAAAGGTTGTGCCTTCAACTTACCACATTCAAAGGAGCACTATCCTATCTAAACAATACATTAATCCACCTAACCCCTACTAAAGTTTGTGCGAACTTGGGAAAGCACGCTACGTCTATGCTTCGACGAAGCTACTTGGCTAGATATCTTTAAAGATACAGTAACATGCTCCATAAATGTACTGATACAGCGGACTTCCCAAAAGATTTTACACCAATGGTACTTAGTACCAGCAAGAATCTCTAAATGGTACCCATCAGCATCATTACTCTGCTTCCAAGCATGTAACCAACAAGGCACCTTCATACATACCTGGTGGCATTGTCCAATCGTAGCCCGCTATTGGATAAGAATATATACTTTAATAACAGCTGTAACAGGTTTAACACTACGTAAGAACCCAGCAGAAGCTCTTTGAAACAAAAACATCTCCGGCGGTAATAGTATCTTCAACCAATTGTCTTGGGTATCCCCGATTAATAAACCGAACACATCAAATCCTGCCTCCTTTTAGAGATATCACTGTCAATTCTTACCACCTGCAACATCTGGGACTTGGGAAGCGAGTAAAAAGATGTCTTGGGTGGTGGCTTTTAAAATGCAGCAGTGTATTCCTGCCAGTGGGCTTAGCATAAATATGTCTGTAGCCCTAATTCACTTTTATATACAGTAACATCTAAAACATTTATACTCTGTCTTTTAAAACTCACTTTTAGCTTCACAGGGCTATCTAGTTGATTCAAGCCAGTAACCAAATCCATCAGTTGATCTATAGTACCCCTCGACACCAAAAATGTCATTGATATAGCTCCTATAAAAGGAGCCATATCTCCTGAACAAGTCTTTGCATTTTGCATAGACATTGACATTTGAGAGCGCTACCCACAATCCCGTCGCCGTGCCTGGCCATTGAATAAAATATTGGTTTTCAATTTAATTCTTGTACAATATAAACTGCAGCAATGACATCATAAACTCAATTGGTGGGCCTTTGTAATCCTGATTCCCAGTGACCAACTTTCTCACCACCTCATTGTAGGAGCACACTTCACGCACTGTTACACTGGAAAATATTATACAATTAGACAGAATGACATGTGACATGGTGGTTTACATAATTAAGTGCCCATGTGGACTATTGTACTGTGGTAAGACGGTTAGGTCACTTAAAGAGAGGATTGGCATGCATCGATCTAAGTATTACAGTGGCTTTGGATCCAGAGAAGGCAAGAAACTTTGTGTACAGAAGCATGATATTTGCCAGAAACCTAATGCAAAGCATTGGGCTGAGGCACAACATGATGCTTCAGCTTTTAGATACATGCCTATTGATGTAGGGTAAACATTACTATCCAAATGAGGGAATAGATAGTTTAAGACATACGCTTTTATCTTTTATTTTGGTAGTGTGGAGATTATACTGTTTTTGTTGATATAGATCATGTACATTGTTTTAGGCAGATGATTAAATATTCTTCTTTCTCTACAGGATTTTTAATTGAATGGATTGTATCTCTACACAGTGAGACAGGCTTTTATGGTACACTAGTGACCTCTTATGGTAAGATTTGATATCACTAATTTATGTGGTTTTATATGCTGTTTTAGTGCATTATTTAGTGGTGATATTTTTATTGTTGCATTATCACTTTTAATGTGTTTGATTGAAAGTGGTCATATAATTGTATACTATATATTCACTTACACAGAAAATGATTGGTTGATTATGTAATTGTTTGATGATTTGGCTTGGGCACTCACTGTTTTGTATTTTTTGGTATGTATTGTAAGTTTGTTTAAAGGAGAAGAAAAGGCTAATAAAGAGTTCTCAAGCTGCAGGCATACATTCAGTTCTGTCATAGTGCCCTTAAAGAAGTGAGGGTGGGGCTTCACTTTGCACAAGGAATCAAAGGAAAGGATTAACTTCTAAATGAGGAACCAGGTCAGACAGAATGCTGGGACAAAGGTAGGTAATTATTGAGGCTGTTTAGAGTAATTTTACTTATAGAAAAAAAAAAGGTTTACTTATTCTTTAAGTCTCCCATATTTCTCCCTATCTGTCAGGCGCAGCCACAGGTGGGTGGCTGGCAGGTAGGAGCTTATATGCCGTGTAATATGGGTCCAGGGGGTACTGCGCTTGTGGATAGCCAGGAAACAAGTTATGTTGCTGAAACATGATTTATTAATGAAAATTGAGAAATAACAATATGGAAGTCCTTACAACAGGCCAGTGGTCAGAGGCAGGCAGAAGACGAAACAAATCCGTAAAACAGGCAGAGGGTCAGGACTGGCAGCAAACAAGGAGGGTCCGGAATAACGGGCAGTGGTCAAAGGCAGGCTGAAGGCAGGAGATCAAACAGAGGTCAGGAACAGGAGTCGTAGAACAGGGTAAGGTAACGGAATCAGGCAGGTATGCGGGCAGGAGTCAGGCAGGAACAGGGACTGGAACAAGCAGGTAAGGTCACTGGAACGTAAAGGGCTTAATGATCAAGCAACCAGGGGTTGCTTGTGACAGGCTTATAAAGTCCGTTAATTGACCGATTGGAACCACCTGGACTAATTAAGGGAGGAGAAGGAGAACATAAACACAGAAGCAAAGAAGAGGGGTTAACAGAATGTTCAGGCTGGATGCCCAAAGTCTCCAGTGGCTCAGTGAGGTAATGCAGAACCTGCCTAACATAGAGTCCAGAGTTCTGGTACAGGCAGGTCCTGACACTATCAGATGATCAGAAGCCTCATAGGAGACACCAAGACCAGTGTACATGTGCAGTTAGTAAGACTATGAGGAAGCTTCCTGCTAATTGGCTCAGATCACACATTCCTATAGGGGGGATGGAGTTCTTAGCATTTTTGAGGGAGGGGGGAGCAGGAGAGGGGGGAGAGAGGAGTGAGCTGCCCATACTCTGGCACAGGAAAACAAAGAGACAAGAAATCCTGTTTCTTTTTAAAGAGAACTCAGTGCAGCATTTCTGTAAGTGCATATGGCTGTATTTGCATAGACCTGATAAACCCAATAAAGTTTACTTAGTTTTTACCTTTCCTTCTCCTTTAATTGCTATCAACACTATCCTTGAGAGAGGTCCTAATAAGGACCGAAACATCAGATTTTTGTGCAATATGCTTATAACAAAGGCATTGAATTTTAATAAGGGTGTGCTGGTCTGGGAATATATTTTGTATACAATTAAATTGAGTGAGCAATTAGTGCAGGCACTAGGAAGACTGTATTTGCAATAAAGTAGTTACAAAACATATGCAACAAGTGTTAAAAATACAAAATGGTATGGATACACGGAATATATATAAAAAGCTAATAAAACTAGAAAGTAAAAACCTATCAAAGATGACCATCTCCACAATCTCTGCCGGGGGTGAATTCTCTGGGTCTAACAATCTCTTAGTCAGATAAAATAAATCAAAAAGCTGGGACCTGGGTGCTTTCTGTTCCTGGTTATTCCATCCATGGAATCTCTGGGTTCGGATTACTGCAGTAATGCAATCCTTGAAATGGTCTTGGTTTTTAGCTTTCTGTAATCCACTGCCTTCTCCTCACCCACATCAAAGTAGGCTTTTTGGGCATTTCCCAATAAGACTGGTGCCAATATGCCAGCCCATTCTGCAGTGGGCCATTATTCTTTGGTGGCCTTGCGTTCAAATGCAAGGAGATATGCTTCCACCTCATCCTCTGAGGTCCATCTTTTGTAAAAAGCAACTTGCATGGATAGCTCTTTCAGAGCCCACACCCAGATTAACATTACCACCATTGGAGATAATCTGTACTACACAACTGAGGAGTACTTTCTCTTTTGCGCTTCTGCAATAGTGCCCACTTGAACTGCTAGCAGCTGGTTTGCCTTGGCAGCCTGAGTATGAGTTTCTTGCTGAACAGACACCGCATGTAGTAGGGCTAACCACCTCCTCCATATTGGTTCCCAAATTCGGCACCAGCACAATTAGCGGATCCCAATTTATGACATGACTGCAGGTCTTTGTAGAAACATTGAATTCAGCTTTGCTTTAACCCTTTCACTGCCAGCCATTTTGAACAAAGTGGAACTTCTACTGCCAGACAGTTTTTGAACATTTTTCACTTTAGGGGCTTTTCCTAGGGGGGACTTTTAGTTTACCTATATATTGTTTTTTTCAGGACAACTTAAGCTTTCAAAATATGGTGGAATTTTTGTGTAATTCCAATTCTGTAACAAGATATAGGCTTCTAAATGTCTAAAAAATGAAAAAAAAAATGTTTTCCATAATATAAACACACCAGAAACAAAAATGTTTATGCACAAAAATACAACTGATTTGGAAAGTCCCATGTCTCCTGAACACGTCAATACCAAATATATATAGTTTTATGGAGATTTCTCACTGACATAGGTCAAAAACTCCCAGCAGTACACTACCAAATTTCCAAAGCATTGCTCCAGAAACCTGCATACTTTAGATTTCAAGTTCATAAATTCCACTAACATGAGGTTTACCCCAGAAAAGTATACATTTTTAGAAAGAACAGATTCTGTGGAATCCAGAATAGATAGAACTGCCTGTCTACTCCAAACTACCAAGTTGCAATGCTTTCCTAAAGTTATTGGTTTTTATCAAAATTTGTGAATTTTTAAAAAATCGCTTCAAAGCTTCCTGTCTATAGTATCTTATCTCCTACAGGTCATAAAGTAACCAGATAAAACACCCTAAATTTGAACGCCAGGGGTCCACTGAACAGTTTCATGCTCAATATGTATAGGTTTACCTAAGTATGTGGCATGTAGGAGCCCCAATGTGAACATACCCCCATATAATCTATCGTTTCTGTCATTCCAGCTTCTGCAAACTCAACACATTTACATCCTTTTGTGTGGGATAACGCTACAAAAAAGTACGCTCACCCCAGAAAGCCATATATTTTTGGAAAGTACACATTCCCCGAAATCTAAAATGGGTACCCATGTCTTTCTACTCCAAAGTACCAAGCCGCAAAGCTTTCCTAAGTTTGCCGATTTTATTACATTTCCAAAAATCACCTCAAAACTTCCAATATGCAGCATCTTATTGTCTATAGATCATTAGGTACCAAGATAAAACACCCTAAATATGAACCCCAGAGGTCTACTGAACAGTTTGATGCCCACTGTACATAGGTTTATCAAAGCACATGGCACTTAGAGATTCATAAACACATAGCAGTTTTATGTGGGATAGAAACTGCAGAAATATAGGGTTACCCCTGAAAACCATATATTTTTGGAAAGTGCACGTTCAGACAAATCCAACATGGGTAAAGAGTCCTTTCTTACACCAAAGTACCAATCTGCAAAGCTTTCCTAAAGCTAGTGGTTTCTATCATTTCAGAAAATCTACTAAAAATGTTGCAATTTGTTGCATTTATCTCACACAATTTCTTCCATACAAAGGAAAATCACCCCAAATAGGAACACCAGAGGTCTACTGAACAGTTTGATGCCCTATATGCATAGATTTACCAAACTATGCAGAGTACAGGGGCACCCAAATGGAAAATTATGCATATGAATTTTCACAAATAACGCTCCGGCTCGTGCAGTTTTTGCACCTGGTATCTGTATTATGTGCCATAAGACCCCCTAACAGTACAGAGACCCTAGAAAACCATACATTTTCTGAAAGCACACATTCTGACAAAACAAAAATGGGTAAATACATCTTTCTACTGCAAACTACAAAGCTATGCTAAACAGAATGGTATTTATAACATTTCTGAAAATTGTTATAAAGCTTGCATTTTGCCCCATTATGTAGCCCACATTTCATAACGTACCAACATAAAACACCCTAAATATGAACGCCAGGGGTCTACTAAACAGTTTGATGCCCAATATGCATAGATTTACCAAACTAAGTGGGGTACAGAGGAA
Organism: Xenopus tropicalis; assembly: GCF_000004195.4. Classification (NCBI taxonomy): domain Eukaryota; kingdom Metazoa; phylum Chordata; class Amphibia; order Anura; family Pipidae; genus Xenopus; species Xenopus tropicalis. Next base: position 55,702,573 of record NC_030683.2, read on the forward strand.
GCCAAATTGAAATACAGCAGACAAAATGTCCATGTGTAAGGCAAGTAACAAAGAACAATATGAAATGCAATAAAATCGCTAAAATCACAAAAAAAAACCCAAAATCAATGTTTTTTTATTTTCCTAGTGATATCTGCAGTCACAGTTTGAGTATTCTGGCTTGGGCAAATTAGTTTTACAGACAAAGTCAAGCGAACAACAACTATGCATACATAAAAATGCAATAAAATGGCTAAAAATGCACCAAAATCACAGAAAATGTAATAAAACCACCAAAATAATACACAAAAGCTATTGCGCAGTGCGGTTAGCGAATACGCGATCTGCAATGGCAATAAAACAATTTTTTCAGACTAGAATAAAAATGATGCGATAAAAAAAAAACTACAAAATTACATAAGTGTGTTTACACATGGCAAACTGTTTTGAGTGCATGTGTGTGTGTGTGCAAGTAAGTGTGAATGTGTGAAGCCCCCCAACCCCCCCAAAAAATGTGTGAGTATAAGTGTGTATTAGTGTATTTTGTGTAATTGTGTGTGTATGTAGCACTAACCTGGGGTCAGAGGAGCTGAAGATCACAAGCGAAGACAGGAGACGCCGGGACAACAGCTGCAGAGGTGAGTAGCCGGCACAGGAAGCGGGGGGGGGGCGGAGGGGGGAACAGAAAAAGTTGGGCACGTAGAATCTACGTGCCCGACTTTTTCTATGGGGCCCCTGGGCAATCGCGCCCCAGGGGCCACTGGGTACCCCCCTCCGCTTGTTCCCTAAAGGGTCCTTTACTTTGCGATCATTCTCTGCGCTTGGATGAAGCAGCGAGCGCAGAGAACGCGCGCAAAGTAAAGAAAACGTAGCTCCTACGTGCAACACCTTTCAACACCTTTTTATGCCAGCACGTAGGAGCTACGTCTTTGGCAGGGAAAGGGTTAACTAACGTTTTTGTAACAGGCCACCCCTTTAAGGCTCACACAAAAATAAAAGAAACATAATAAAATCCTACTCCTGTCTGGAGACTAACTAAACACAGGCTTTGCCATCTCTAACATGCCGGTCAGTTATTCTGATCCTGGTGTCAAGTAACACAAAGGCCAATATCCATCTGTTTGGAAAATTGTGGCTTTTGGATCAGAGCAGTATTACTGAAGAGCTCCTCTCTTCTCTCACAAGCAGCCTAGTCAGTTAGAGGCAGACCCTTCTGCAGCTAGGGTTTTGCTTTTTTGCACTCAATATCCCTCACTCTGCCACAAACCATATAGGTTAAAACCGCTAGATAATGTGCATATGGTTGTTTCTTTATTTGCGAGCATTCAGTGCCCACTAGCGTTCGATCACAAACGTAAATTGATCTTATGACAGAAACATACATTTTCAGTATAAAGATACTGAGTTAAAAAAGTTTGAAGACATTATACATATAAACATACTTATCTGTATTCAAGTGCGTTGACTCAAACCAAAGAACAGAATTTCTTTGCAGTGAACGTTCGTTCATGTTGTATGCTGCAAAAAATGTTTTACCATCGTATGATACTTTGTCATTTCTGCTTGACATCACATTGATAGTTTCTTGTGCCAGTCTGTGGTCTCTTGGTGATAGAGTAAGACAGCAGCAGGGCTACAGCAATGACCCATGCAGAAATGGTCTATATGGTGCAGGTTTTTGGAAATTATGACCGCAGAAAAGTTGTATACCATTGTGCAAATAGATTGGACAAGCACTCCACAGGATCGAGGCTTTGGTAAAAATGGTTAGGCTTTAGAATATCTTTAAAATATTGCTTAGCAAGCATACAGATGAGTATATTCCCCTTGTAAGTAAGGAAAGGCATTGCAAAGCCAAACCTTTATGGTTGAATAAAAGTTAATGTCGAAGTTGGTAAGAAAAAGCACGCTTTTCAGTATCAGTACTGGCCCCCCCTGCATGGTTCACATTTCAGATTCAGGCTGTAATCACCCACATTGCCTGTTCACAACTCAGACAGCAGAAGAAACCCACAAATAAACCCTGCACACTATAAAAAGAACATATACTGAGGTGGTACTGCAATTACAATGGTTTTTAATATATAGTTATTGTGCAGACTGTAGGAATAGTGCCAGCAGTGTGTCACTGTATGCTTGCCATTTAGGAGAAGAGGTAAAAATTAAGTAAGCTTTATCAGAAAGGTCTATGTAAATACAACCACAAGCACTCACAGAAACTCAGCACTGAGTTCTCTTTCCACTCTCCTGCTCCCCCCTCCCTCAAGAATGCTAAGAACTCCCTCCCCCCCTTAGGAATGTGGATCTGAGCCAATCAACAGGAAGCTTCCTCCTAGTCTTACAAACTGAGCATGTACACCGGTCTTGGTCTTGATGCAGGAGCGAGGCATTATTGGAACTTTCTTTACAGAGCTCATAATTTTTTTTTTCCTATGAGGCTTCTGATCATCTGAACAGGAGATATGTGGGGAGACTTAAGGGCACTATTGAGAGAACTGAAGGTATGCCTGCAACTTGAGATTCTCTTTATTAGCCTTTACTTCTCCTTTAAGAGGGGCTTTGGATGAGTTCTTGAACAGGCATAGTATCCAAGGCTATTGTGATACTAAAATCTACAGTTAGAATTGATGTTGGTATATATGGTTTATGTATGTGAGTGTATAGATAGGTCAGTGTAGGTTTGTGTGTGCTGGGTTTACTTGGAAAGGTTAAACTTGATGGACTTTTTTTCAACCCTATGTAACTATGTATGTATGATTGTGGACAAAGCCAAAAGCAATTGGGATTAGCAATTCTTTCTGGCATTAAATACCATTTTCACATAACTTCATATGAAACTTCTAACAGAATTGTATTTATATATCTCAATTTAGTGATCTGCTAAATCTAAGACCACATTTGTGGATCTAAAGCACAATTAATATCACTTTTCCAAGCCTTAACATAAGCATGTTCCTTGGGTTTGTTTACTTCGCAAAGAGTGAGGTAGAGCATTGGGACTATATGAGGTGTTAATGCACCAGTTTTCTAAACAGGAATTGTGACCATTTATGTCCAAAAGATTTTTAAAGTTGCAATGGAATGTAAAATGTGTATTGCCCTAAAGATCTCTAAATTTGCTTCAGTAAGTTATATAGAGGAGTGATATATAGGGAGTGAGGAGAGTGTGGCAGTCATCAACAAACATTGAAAATTTGTAATGTGTGTTATTAATCTTGATTTCCATCATATTAGATGAGATCGAATTAGGTATGCTAGGGTACTATGACCAGGTCAAAGATTATGGATGAAAGGAGACATCCCTGTTAGGTGCTCTGCATTTGTTTAAAGGAGACATATTGGATAAATGTTTTGTAGGCAATTATGAATAATATATGGTGCTGGTTTCCCTTTGGGCTAAACATTAACCCTATCTGTTACATTGGCCCCTTTATTGGAGCTCCCTATAGATCTTATCACTTCTCTGTCGGAGTTTGAAATGAGGGGTGGGTGTGTCCTAACGGTCCCTGCCAGAAGCACAGTAGGAGGGGGAGAGCCAATCACAGCCCTGCAATCAGAGAAGCACAGACAAGCTTCAGTTCCCTATCAGGTCAGCCTAGCTGCTGATTGGTTCCCATCCTACAGTTCAGGGTACTGAGAGCCGCCAGCTCATCCAGAGTATTCAGCCAGCAGGAAGTGGAATGGATGGGTGGGGTTACTGGGGATTTTGGCAAACTTCTCAATAAAATCAGTTAAAAACACAACTTTTTTTTAGCACAATCCTTCTGTATCTAGAGAAGTACAATTCCCTGGTTCATTGTTAATTTTTATAGGATATGTCTCCTTTAAAGAGTAATGAGTGGAATCCTATTATGGCTAGAAATATACTAGGAGAATTGCATAACAATGTTAGAAAATTAGCCTTTCCTTCTCCTTTTAAGAATATAATATAAATAGGGCCAAGAGACTGTTTTAGTTTCAATCATTTTTATTGGGATTTTTTTATATTATAGCCAAATAAAGGCATTAAAATATTTTTAAACATTAACTGTTTTAGTTTCAATCATTTTTATTGGGATTTTTTTATATTATAGCCAAATAAAGGCATTAAAATATTTTTAAACATTAATATTTACATTATGCAGAAAAATAATCTGCAGTACAAATAATAACAGCCGTTGAAAACTTATACATTCAGTATTGGTCAACATATGATAAAATATGATATAATATAATTTAATATTGTTGGTTAAGAAATTTGTTATGTACACGTATATTTATACCCGTATACTAATCACGCGTTGAAAACGTGCAAAACGCGTATAAACTGACTCTACTGAGATCCTAGGGGTCGCATCCATCTAAGGATTGATTGAACATAGTCAAGCTGTATCATTAAGAAATTTTGCTTCACCAAAAATATAGAGCAATATTTTACTATAATAAATTGATATATCCCAATAAGGAAGTATACATATAGTAAAAACTATAACTACAACTACACCTAATACTACAACTAATGAAGTTGTATTCAATTGCTAAGAGTTAAGAACAGTACGCTCTCCTCATAAATTATTGTGTTATGCAGAGTACACAACTGGAAAAGTCTCCATCTCTGTGAGAGGGTTTATAGGATGTATTGGATTTATTAGATTTATGGGATTTATAACCTCTAATTAAGATCATTCAATTTAGTATCTGGGTATATCGAATGCCATAAACTTGATCTCACCAGAAAGGACTGTAAATTTCCTGATCTGATTGCCCAGGTTTTTTCTGCATTGAGATTAAACTCTACAGTTTTAAGAATATCTTCAATTTTGGGAATTATTTTAGATTTCCAATTTTCTGCTATCTTACGCCTGGTAACCACAAAAATGTGATTAAAAATCAGTCTCTCCTTGGAAGGTAAGTCCATGGTCTTTAAGTGGAGAAGGGCCATACTGGGAGGAATACACATCAAATTCACAGGTAATTTCCTAAGAAAAACCTCTATTTCCTTCCACAATCCTTGGATTTTAGGACATTCCCAAAAGATATGTTCCAAAGAACCTGCTTGTTTACAGTCTCTCCAACAAAGTGGAGTAACTTTGGTATCGAATTTGGCGATTTTTACTGGAGTGAGGTACCATCTCCATACCATTTTTAAGAGATTCTCATGATGAGACACACAGTGTGTGGACTTTCTCAGCGATTTGACTGCTAGCTCCCATTCTTCTTGGTCTAAATCTAACTGTAAATATTCCTTCCATCTTGTCAACTGACACCTAGGAGGTTCTACTCTATCCGATAATAATGTCTTATAGAACACGGATAGTCCTTTTTGAAATATCTTTTCTGGTAGTAAAAGTTTATTAACTTGGGAGGGTAGGAGTAGTGGGGTTGAAGTATGGGTTTGTAAAAATTTCCGGATTTTGAAATATTTGTATTCTTCAGATTTAGGGATATTATATTGTTGGCTTAATTGTTCAAAAGATTTTAGTTCTGTATTTTGAAACAATTTATCTACTGTATCTAAGCCTAGGTCTATCCAATTACCTAAAGAGAGTTCTTTAATTACACTAGCTAACGTAGATAAGGGGACAGGTTGAGTGATAGCTAATGGATTGTTAGAGCTTGATTTAATTAGATCTTTCCATAATTTTAGGGTATTTGTTATCATCATATTGGGTATTGATCTGTAAGTTTTCCATATTAATTTGGTTTCTAATAGGTTTTTATATGAGGAGAAAATTGTTTGATTCTGTTCCAACTCTATCCAGTGTTTAGTTCCATCCTCCGTCCAGATTACCCTAGACTGATCTAAAACTGTAGCTCTATAATAAAGCTCAATGTCAGGTACGCCAAAACCTAGGTTTGATGCATGTAGTGTAAGTATTCTATTGGTGATTTATTCATTAAGACAAACTTATTGAGAAGTTTTTGTAGGGAAGTAAAGAATTTTTTGGGAACTTTTACTGGGAGATTTCTGAAGAGATACAATAGCTGGGGCAATACCATAATTTTGAAGGCAGCAGTCCTACCTAACCAAGAAAACTCGAGCTTGGAAAGAGCCTCTAGCTTGGTTTTGAGCCTGGAAATCCATGGCTCGTAATTTTCCTTGTATATCTGAGAAATTAGAGGAGTGACAGAAATTCCTAAGTATTTGATTGACTTTTCAGACCAAGAGTAAGGGGAAGACTTTTTGAGCGACTGGATTGTATCTAAGTCCAAATTACAGGGTAGAATCACTGTTTTATTTTTATTGAGTTTATAATAGGAGATTTTTGAAAAGTTATTTAATTCTGTTTCTAAATTTGGTAGTGATATTAAGGGATATTGCAAATATAGTAAAATATCATCGGCATACATGCCTAGTTTTGTTTCTGCATCGCCAACTTGGATACCATGGATCAATTGATTGTTTCTAATCTTTTCTGCAAGAGGTTCAAGGGTAAGTATAAAAATTAAAGGGGAGAGTGGGCATCCCTGACGTGTTCCATTAGTAATATTGAAAGGAGAAGACAAAAAACCAGAGGACAATACCATTGCTGATGGCTGGGAGTAGAGTGCCATTATAGCCTTATACAGGTAACCAGTACAACCAAACTTTCCCAGTACCCTTGACAAGTAGGTCCAGTTGACCCTGTCGAACGCCTTCTCCGCGTCCAAAGAGACAAGCAGAGAAGGCGTCCGACTGAGCTCAATCCTGTGTAAAAGGGCCAGCACCTTCCTTGTGGCATCATTAGTACCTCTTCCTTTCACAAACCCGACCTGATCAGAATGGACCAGTTGTGGAATTAAGGGGGCTAGTCTGTTAGCTATAACTTTAGCATACATTTTTAAATCTGTATTTAAAAGAGATATGGGCCTGTAACTACTAGGGTCAGTTGGGTCTTTGTTTTCTTTGGGGATAGTAGTAATGATTGCAGATAGTGATTCTCTAGGAAAAGTACCAAGGGTTGCTACTTCATGAAACATATCTGTCAATGGTTTAGAAAGAATATTCATAAATTTAATGTAGTAGTCATTTATAAAACCATCAACACCAGGGGCCTTGTCTCTCTTAAGTGTTTTTATTGCAATTTCTATTTCATGACGACTAACAGAATTTGTTTCTGTTCAAAGTGATCTAATGAGGCGAGATTTACACTTTCCAAGTACTGGTCAAGTGGGTTTGTGAGTATCAGAGTGCTGCCTTAAATTATATAGGTCTTCATAGTATTTTGCCAAGGCATTAACAATTTCAGTAGGATGTTGTGTAGTTACACCTGTGTGTGGATCTTTCATCTTAAAAATTCTCTGGACTATCCTGCGGCCCTTTATCTTCTGAGCCATAACTTTCCCAGCTTTATTCCTGTCATTGTACCAGTTTTCTTTCAAAATTATGTGCCATTTATCATACTGCTGGAACAATATCTCTCTTAGTTCCTGTCTAAGCCCTTCTACTTGAGGAATTAATTCTGTTTTCTTTTTGTCATAAATTTCCTTTTCCAATACTTTAATCTCTTTTAAAAGTGAATTAGTTTTTTCTTTCCTTTTTCTTTTGAGAATAGAGCTCTGTTTAATGAATACTCCTCTCATATAGGCCTTATGGGCATTCCATAAAGTGGATCTAGAAGTTTCCTTCTTATCATTTAAAGTAAAATAATTATTTAAATTTTCCTTAATCAGGGGGGCTAACTGTTCTGAATGTAGTATTGTTTTGTTCATCTTCCAAAGGTAGGTAGTAGAGGGAAAATCTTGGATTTGGAGTCTAATTTTGATGGGTGCATGGTCTGACCAAGTTCTTGTACCAATTTCTACACTTGTTAAAAGGGGTAAATTTATCTACAAGGCAATGATCAATTCTCGTATAGGATTTATGCACAGGAGAATAATAAGTAAAGTCCTTTTCGACCAAACACAAAAGAAAAATAAAAGAAATAGTGTGCTTAATTAACCACTTAAGTTCAAACTTGGCATGCACATGGTGTTTACCACCTGGATTACTCAAAATTACACACAGAAAAGGAGATTTTTGTGCTTATGCCTATTATTAAAAATGACCTTTTATTTCATGTATTTAAAAACCATTACTATGGAGGCAATAATGTTGCAGGTGCTCTGAGTAAGGACCGGTAGCGGCCGCTTGCATAAGAAGTATCAACAGATGAGATACGTCCGGCCCCTGAACTCAGGCACCTGCTATATGTATAGCTTTTACACGCTGCCATATATATATATCTTTGAAGTACATGCTGCATCACCCAATATATATATCTGCATGGAGCTCTGAGAGCAACTACTCGCATTGCCTTTATCTGGATAATAAGGGAATGGGCAATCACACTCTATACAGTGAAGATTGCTTCGGTTTGGTCCCCCTCCCCCGACCTGTTCTCTCTCTCTCCCCCATTTTTTCTCCATATTTCCACCTGATTATTCTTTTCGGTATTAATGATTGGTAATGAATTTTCCCACTATGATCCTTGCTGGACAAGTGGCTTTTTAATGATTTAATGAATTCGTGAGGGTTAATTATTGCCTCCATAGTAATGGTTTTTAAATACATGAAATAAAAGGTAATTTTTAATAATAGGCATAAGCACAAAAATCTCCTTTTCTGTGTGTAATTTAAAGTCCTTTTCCCCAGGGTGTAGACATCTCCATGCATCGTATAATTCGTATGTTAATAGGGTGGGTCGTATAACAGCCGGAGGACTCTTCCTTACTGAGGAGCAGTCAATGATGGGATCCACAACTGCATTCAAGTCTCCTATAATAATTTGATGTCCTTTTGAAAAATTTTCACTCTTTTTTATTTTTTTGTTCAGGAAACTGATTTGATTTCTATTAGGAGCATAAAGATTAACAATTGTATAGATTTGTGAGTTGATTTTTATAGAAATTATTACCGATCTCCCATCATTACTACTATATGAGTCTAATACTTCTATCCCAGAAGAGTCTCTGACTGCCACACATACACCGGCCTTTTTTTTTCTTATTAGTGTAGAGTGATAAATAGAAGAAAACTGGTACAATTTAAATTTAGCAGATCCTTCCTTATTTAAATGAGTCTCTTGGAGACAAACCAAATCAATACTATCTTCTTTAACTAACCTTTGTAGCATATATCTTTTCCTGTGAGAGTTGAGGCCTCTCACATTTAGAGACACAATATTAAGATTTTGAGACATGTAACAAAAACATTCTGATAAACCATATATTTGATATCACCTTTAGAACTCTGCAAAGGATTTCCTGGAGATTTTCAGCCACAATTATACCTAATGAAGAAAGTCTATAATGTCCACAACTCTCAGCACTGTTTAGGGAGAAAAAAATTAGTAAACAAGAAAATAAGAACAATATAAAAAGTGATATCATAACTTTTGACATCTCTAATCAGGTAAACTGAAACAGAACAAAAATAAAACGGTTAGTGACCAAATGAAAGGTCAGGGCCCTTAGGCCTCAGTTCACGGCTGTGAACTGCGAACAAGAACAATTCTCCTCAGCAAAATATTCCGGGGGAGAAAAGTTCAGTAGGGGGAGAAAGTTTGTGGTGTAGAAACACTTGAAGATTTAGTTCCTTCAAGAACCTCCTGATGCAGTAGAAGCTTTATTTTTCTCTTTGCCTTTGTCTTTATCTTCTGCTTCTTTTGCAGTGGACCACTCCATATTTGCACTTGAGCCTTTATCCTTGGGATTTATCACCTGCATGTTCCACTGGGATAACAAGTCCAAGCCTTCCTTAGGTGTTTTGATCACTGAGACAGTGCCAGATCTGCGGATGATGAGCTTAGTGGGAAAGCCCCAATTATATGGGATTTTTTGATTTCTTAATGTGGCTGTCACAGATGCAAACTCACACCTTGCTTGAAGAGTAACCTTTGACAAATCTGAAAACAGGGACAGGTCTTGATAGAGAGAGGGAAGTTTCTGTCCTCTCCTTGTTGCTGCAAGGAAAGCCTCCTTTACGTGATAAAAGTGCAGTCTTATTATCACATCCCTTGGAACTTTATCAGATAGGAACCTCGGTTTGGCCAGTCTGTGAGCCCTATCAATGATCAGTTCGATGTCAGGAGTATCAGGCAGTGTGGCTTTGAGGATCTTTGTAACATGTGCTTTCAGCCCATCCAGTGTAACAGATTCTGCAATGCCTCTTATCTTCACGTTGTTTCTACGATTTCTATCCTCAGAATCAGTCATTTTTTTCTTTCAGCCATCTGACCTCCTCTATTAGCTCTTCATGGGCATCTACAAGCTCATTATGTCCTAGTGTCATAACAGAGATCTTGTTCTCAATCTTATTCATTCTTTCATTAGTATCTATGGCAAATTGGGCCACATGGTTAGACAGTAACTTAAAGTCAGCATGCATCATATCTCTGAATGCCATCATAAAATCCTTCATAACTGCTTGGGTCAGGGGCTCATTAGTTGCTGGGAGCTGCGCTATGGGGTTTGGGCTGCTCATTGGGGCTTGTATATTAGTGGTATGGCCTACCTGAGCCTCCTGTTCCTCCACATGCTGTCTGGGTTTCAGCGGGCTTCTGGACCTCAGAGGGTCTGGCATTGTGTCTCCAAATTCCCTGTGCTTCAACCCTGTGTGTCTGAGGTGCTGGAAACCATATTTTGGTGAAATAAACAATCCTTGTTGTTGTTGTAATGCAGGAGTTTGTGAGTGCTGATCCCTGTCACCATAGCAACCGTCATCTTGTGTTTCAGGGCTGTAGAGATCTAGGAGTTTTCTAGGCTTGAAAGTTGTTTTTTTACCTCTAAAAACCTGATTTCTTTGCTCCATGATGTTCCTGAAGTGTTCCCCTGCTAAAATGCCGCTGTTTGGGGGTTCCTGAATCGCTTTAGGCTGCTTAAATTAGTGTTTCAGCACAGAGCTGTGGATTAGGCTTCTATACAGCTCTGTAGCCACGCCCCCTCCAAGAGACTGTTTTAAAAGCTTTACGTATATCTAGTTTTAAAAGCATTGTTTTAGTATATGTGATATGGGCTTTATGGATTAATAATTGTAAATGTCCTCTAATCAGTGTTAATAGTTTTGGTCTGGGCTGTTGTAATTTTTAGTAGTTGAGGGAATGAAAAAAGCAGGGAGAATTCAGAATTACTGTATATAAACTTGGCAGACTTTTCTGGGGGGATTACTGGTGAACTGACCAGTTGAGAGTTTAAGGGAATATATTGGTTTGGGATAAGAAAGATTATTTTTTTGGCCTCCTGAGAGGGACAGAGTTTAAGATTTGATTGAAACAATTCTATTTTTTATCTTGAATCTACTGTTGGACCATCACACTGTCTATCAGTTAGAGCAGGGATCCCCAACCTTTTATAGCCGTGAGCCACATTTCAATGGAAAAAGTGTTGGAGAGTAACACAAGCATGAAAATGGTTCCTGGGGGTACCACTAAGAGCTATAATTGGCTACTTAATAGCCCCTATGTGGACTACTAGAAGGCTCTGTTTGTCAGGACACCTGGTTTTTATTCAACCAAAACTTGTCTCCTTACCAAAAATTCAAAAATGAGCACCTGTTTGGGTGCAATGGGGGTAACATCCAAGGGGTTGGTGAGCAACATGTTTCAGAATGGAGCGCATATTAGTTGGAGTCTCAGAAATATCGGTCCCCTGTCTCTCTGCATCAACCAGACAAAAGTGTTTAAAAAGTAGAGGGTTAATATTTGGAGCATAATAATTGACCAGGGTAATTTGTGTGGTTATTAAGCAATAGCATCTAAATTATATATCTACCTTTGAAGGATTTTCTGAGCCGTCACCAGCACTCATTACTCGTGTATCGTGTTGCATGTATGTGGTCCTGGAGCAGCAGTTCCATGCAGCATTTACTTGTGAGAGATGCAGGTAGGTTTTCCTCTTGGAATCTGAGGTGCAGAATCTAAGGGGGAAACTGGCAGCACTGAGGGCAGCTTCAAACATGGGGTAGAACAGGAAGCTCACTGAGCAACCACAGGCAGGGGCTGGTGTAGTAGGGGGTGGAGAAAGGACAGTGGAGGTTATTGAGGGAGACAAATTTGTGACAGTTAAGAGGGGCAGTAGGGGACAGAAGGGTAGGGGGGCTGGTTCACAGCTTGTACAAACCAACAAATTTGCCACTTTAGGTGAAGATGCTGGGGAAGACAGCTCTGAGCTAGCATGTATGGAGCAGGCTGACTCTTAGAGCACCCTGGGAGCCAGCATCTCTAATACAGTTGGGGGGAATAGTGCTAGGAAGGGAAGGCAGGCTATAGTTGTAGGGGATTTGATTATTAGAAAGGTGGATAGGGTAATTTGTCGCAAAGACCCTACATGCCGAACTGTGTGTTGCTTGCCTGGTGCTAGGGTTCGGCATGTGGTGGAATGAGTGGACAAATTGTTGGGAGGGGCTGGGGAAGACCCGGCGGTCTTGGTACACATAGGTACCAATGACAAAGTTAGAGGAGGGGGGGAAGTCCTCAAGAACATTTTTAAAAAGCTAGCTGAGAAGTTGAGGGCGAGGACTTCCAAGGTAATTTTCTCAGAGATATTACCTGTGCCACGAGCAATGTTAAGAAGGCAGCGGGTGCTTAGGAATATTGGTGCAGGGAGGAGGGCTTTGGGTTTCTCGAGAACTGGGCTGATTTCTCAATCGGCTACAGGCTCTTTGCCAGGGATGGGCTGCACCTCAATGATGATGGGGCAGCTACTTTGGGGGAGAAGATGGCTAGAGGGTTGGAGATTTTAAACTAAAAGTGGGGTGGGAGGGTGCAACGAGTAATTCTGTGGTAGACAGGATAGATGAGGTAGTGGGCATAGTAGGGGAAAACGGGGTGGAGACTTGCTTCGGGGTACTGATAATGGCAGGGAGGCCCATAAGTTGTACACATCATTCTCACGCCGGTACCAGTATTAAATGTATGTTTACCAATGCAAGGAGTCTGACTGGTAAAATGGGAGAGCTGGAGGTACTGGCGTTGGAGCGGAAATATGACGTGATTGGTGTTGCTGAAATTTGGTTGAACGAGTCACATGACTGGGCAGTTAATATTGGGTGTTATACATTGTTTCAGAGGGACAGGGGCAATAGAAACGGAGGAGTGTGTCTGTTCGTTAAGCAGGAATTAAAAGCAAATATTAAAGAGGAAGCGATGGGGGTAACAGAGGGAGCTGAATCCTTATGGGTTGAGCTTCTCACAGATAGTAAAGAATCTACCAAATTAATTGTAGGGCTATGCTATAGACCCCCTAATGTAAGTGAGGAGGAGGAGGCTCAGCTCCTGTTGCAAATAGTTTGGGTCAAGTGATAATAATGGGGGTTTTTAATTATCCTGATATTGACTGGAGCCATAGTACTGCCTGGACAGTAAATAGGAACAAGTTTATAAACTTGCTGCATGACACTTTGTCACAGGTTGTTGAGGAGCCAACCAGGAACCATGCTATATTGGATCTAGTGATCTCTAATGACCCAGAACGTATAGCAAATGCGCAAGTGGTTGAACCCCTGGGTAATAGTGACCATAATGTTATTTCATTTGATGTTTGGTGCAGGAAAAAAATTTACACTGGGGCAACAAAGACACTGAATTTTAGAAAAGCTAATTTTAGCTCCTTAAGGGCAGCGCTTCAGGGCATAGATGGGGGCATTATGTTTTCTGATAAAAACACAAAGCAGAAATGGTTATAATTTAAAATTATATTAAATCATTACTGTTCTCAATTTATTCCATTAATAAGAAAAAGTAGAAGTGTTAAGAATCACCCTATGTGGCTTAACACTGAGGTAAAGGAGTTAATAGGGAAAAAAAGAAAAGCTTTTAAGAAATATAAGTCAGAGGGGACAGTAGCTGCATTTAATGAATATAAATACTATAACAAGTCTTGTAAACCAGTAATCCGGAAGGCAAAGATAGAAAATGAGGAGCACATTGTGGCAGAGGCCAAGACTAACCCCAAAATGTTTTTTAAGTATATTAATAGTAAAAAGATGCAGGTTGAGGGTGTGGCCCCATTGAGTTATAGTAACAATATGGTTACAGCGGATACAGAAAAGGCAGATGTGCTTAACCAGTTCTTTTCTTCTGTGTATACAGTAGAGGAGCCAGTGGGCCAAGTCCCACCCAATAGCTGACTGTTGCCTCAGCTCCAACTACACAGTGGTTGACACAGTAAATGGTGCTTAAAGGGTTACACAAGATAAATGTAAACCAGACACCTGGGCCAGATGGAATACACCCTCGGGTTCTGAGAGAGCTAGGGTCAGATTTACAGTGGCCTTTGTTTCTGATATTCTCAGACTCGCTTTCATCAGGTATGGTACCTAGGGATTGGAAGAAGGCGAATGTCATTCCTATATTTAAAAAGGGTGTAAGATCTCAGCCTGGCAATTATAGGCCTGTAAGTTTGATATCTGTGGTGGGCAAGTTATTTGAAGGCTTGTTAAGGGATCACATACAAAATTATGTACTGGAGAATGCCATTATGAGCAGTAATCAGCATGGCTTCATGAAGGACAGGTCATGTCCGACCAATTTTATTGCTTTTTATGATGAGGTAAGTAAGAAGCTGGACAGTGGGGATGCAGTAGATATAATCTATTTGGATTTTGCCAAAGCATTTGATACGGTTCCCCACAAACGACTGCTGTCTAAACTAAGGTCTATTGGTCTAAGTGAAGTCGTTTGCATATGGATAGAAAACTGGCTACAGGATCGGGTACAGAGGGTGGTTGTTAATGGTACATTCACTACTTGGAGTAAGGTTCTCAGTGGGGTCCCTCAGGGTTCTGTACTGGTTTAAGATTTTTGACTATATATAATAATAATATAATATTAATAATCACCCCTCTTACTAGGGTTCCGGTTCCTTTGAAAAGCAGACAAATAACCCACACCAAGTTAACACAAAACAATATATTTACATTATTTACATGTACAGATTAATCACAAAGTCTACATCATTATAGCTACCGGCAAACACAGAACATGGTCGCCTGGTTCCTCTTCTCTAACCAGCTGATCATGGCTTCCTCTGATGCTCTCCCCAGGTTGTCCTCCACCCAGGTTGTCCCTTGACCACTGTCCATCCCACATTTATACTCCTTTCAGCCACTGCCGCGCATACCAACTGATTAGATGGGGTTGATAAAAACCACACTTTGCCCATTATTCAGTAACTGTTGAGTTTTATGGCTTTCCGCAGACATACTGTCCCACCACCATCCACAGAAAAACCCTTTGATATGGAGATTTGGCTTCGGGTGTAACTTGAACTGGTTTATAGTAATCAGTAGAACTCCCCTCTACACAGTGTATAACACATAAATATGTATAGAGACCCTTGGTCCTTTGCTTTTTAACTTGTTTATTAATGACCTGGAGGTGGGCATAGACAGTACTGTTTCTATTTTTGCTGATGACACAAAATTGTGCAAAACTATAAGTTCCATGCAGGATGCTGCCGCTTTGCAGAGCGATTTGACAAAATTGGAAAACTGGGCAGCAAACTGGAAAATGAGGTTCAATGTTGATAAGTGCAAAGTTATGCACTTTGGTAGAAATAATATAAACGCAAACTATCTACTGAATGTTAGTGTGTTGGGGGTATCCTTAATGGAGAAGGATCTAGGGGTTTTTGTTGATAACAAGTTGTCTAATGCCAGGCAGTGTCATTCTGTGGCTACTAAAGCAAATAAAGTGCTGTCTTGTATAAAAAAGGGCATTGACTCAAGGGATGAGAACATAATTTTGCCCCTTTATAGGTCCCTGGTAAGGCCTCACCTTGAGTATGCGGTGCAGTTTTGGGCTCCAGTCCTTAAGAGGGATATTAATGAGCTGGAGAAAGTGCAGAGACGTGCAACTAAACTGGTTAAGGGGATGGAAGATTTAAACTATGAGGTGAGACTGTCGAGGTTGAGGTTGTTTTCTCTGGAAAAGAGGCGCCTGCGAGGGGACATGATTACTCTGTACAAGTACATTAGAGGGGATTATAGGCAGTTGGGGGATGTTCTTTTTTCCCATAAAAACAATCAACGCACCAGAGGTCACCCCTTTAGATTAGAGGAACGGAGCTTCCATTTGAAGCAGCGTAGGTGGTTTTTCACGGTGAGGGCAGTGAGGTTGTGGAATGCCCTTCCTAGTGATGTGGTAATGGCAGATTCTGTTAATGCCTTTAAGAAGGGGCCTGGATAAGTTCTTGATCAATCAGAATATCCAAGGCTATTGTGATACTAATATCTACAGTTAGTACTAGTGGTTGTATTTATAGTTTATGTATGTGAGTGTATAGATTGGTAGGTGTGGGTTAGGTGTGCTGGGTTTACTTGGATGGGTTGAACTTGATGGACACTGGTCTTTTTTCAACCCTATGTAACTATGTAACATGTATATATCACAAATAATGGCACCCAAGACGAGCAATTTCTTATACTTGGTCCACTTTTGTTTAACTTGTTCATAAATGACTTAGGGGAGGGTATTACAAGCAATGTTTCAGTGTTTGCAGATGACACAAAACTCTGCAGACCAGTCAATTCTATCCAGGATGTGACATCCTTGCAGCAGGATCTTGACCAACTGGCAAACTGGGCGGCAGATGAGATTTAATGTGGATAAATGTAAGGTCATGCACCTGGGATGTAAAAATATGCAAGCCACTTATACCCTTAATGGGACTGCACTAGGCAAATCCATAATGAAGAAGGACCTTGGAGTCCTTGTAGATAATAAACTTGGCTGTAGCAAGCAATGCCAGGCAGCAACTGCAAGGGCAAACAAGGTTTTGAGCTGTATTAAAAGGGGTACAGATTCACGGAAGGAGGGGGTTATTCTTCCATTTTACAGAGCGCTGGTAAGGCCCCTTCTAGAATATGCTGTTCAGTTTTGGTCTCCAGTGCTCAAACGGGACATTATTGAATTAGAGAGGGTCCAGAGAAGGGCAACTAAGCTGGTAAAGGTTATGGAAAGTCTCAGTTATGAAGAAAGACTGGCCAAGTTGAGTCTGTTTACACTGGAGAAGAAGCTCTTAAGAGGTGACATGATAACTGTACAAATATATAAAGGGATCATATAATAACCTCTCTGTTTTATTTACCAGTAGGTCCTTCCAACTGACATGAGGGCACCCACTCCGTTTAGAAGAAGGGAGGTTCCAGTTAAATATTCGGAAAGGATTTTTTTACTGTGAGAGCTGTGAAGTTGTGGAATTCCCTCCCTGAGTGAGGGAATACAGGGTTATGGGAGATAGCTCTTAGTACAAGTTGATCCAGGGACTGGTCCGATTGCCATCTTGGGATCAGGAAGGAATTTTTTCCCCTCTGCGGCAAATTAGAGAGGCTTCAGATGGGGTTAGCATCTCAATTTTATCATTTAAAATCTTTTACTTTCTCCTCTAAAAAAACAATTTTTTTATTTGAGAGCTTTAAAATTCCCAGCAATCCAACATGCAGAGAACATGCATGTCTTTTGTGACAGTCGCTTTTCTTTAATTACAACAGTCACAAAATCTTTTATTTGATACCAAGGATCAAATGCCTCCTGCATGCACCTTATAAGCTCCTCTGTATTTTTAACTGTTACTATCTTTTTGTTAAATCCTTCCATTTTTTCTACTAAAAATGTATGTTCAGTAAATATTTCCAATGTCAGTGATTTCAATGCCACTCTAATATCTGCCTCGTGCCTGGCTAAGCCAATTATGTAAGATTATTAATATAACTGAAGTTCTACAGTATAGTGTGGCAAAGAGATCACTGAACAATAAATGTAAAAAAAATATTTTATAATGTTTGGAAACAAATTTTTACATAAAAATGAATCATGAAGTACAAACCGGATTCCAAAAAAGTTGGGACACTAAACAAATTGTGAATAAAAACTGAACGCAATGATGTGGAGGTGCCAACTTCTAATATTTTATTCAGAATAAAACATAAATCATGGAACAAAAGTTTAAACTGAGAAAATGTACCATTTTAAGGGAAAAATATGTTGATTCAGAATTTCATGGTGTCAACAAATCCCAAAAAAGTTGGGACAAGTAGCAATAAGAGGCTGGAAAAAGTTAATTTGAGCATAACCAAGAGCTGGAAGACCAAATAACACTAATTAGGTCAATTGGCAACATGATTGGGTATAAAAAGAGCTTCTCAGAGTGGCAGTGTCTCTCAGAAGCCAAGATGGGTAGAGGATCACAAATTCCCACAATGTTGCACAGAAAGATAGCTGAGCAATATCAGAAAGGTGTTACCCAGCTAAAAAATTGCAAAGATTTTGCATCTATCATCATCAACTGTGCATAACATCATCCGAAGATTCATAGAATCTGGAACAATCTCTGTGCGTAAGGGTCAAGGCCGTAAAACCATACTGGATGCCCGTGACCTCCGGGCCCTTAAACGACAATGCACCACAAACAGGAATGCTACTGTAAAGGAAATCACAGAATGGGCTCAGGAATACTTCCAGAAACCATTGTCAGTGAACACAATCCACCGTGCCATCCGCCGTTGCCAGCTGAAACTCTACAGTGCAAAGAAGAAGCCATTTCTAAGCAAGATCCACAAGCTCAGGCGTTTTCACTGGGCCAGGGATCATTTAAAATGGAGTGTGGCAAAATGGAAGACTGTTCTGTGGTCAGACGAGTCACGATTCGAAGTTCTTTTTGAAAATCTGGGACGCCATGTCATCCGGACCAAAGAGGACAAGGACAACCCAAGTTGTTATCAACGCTCAGTTCAGAAGCCTGCATCTCTGATGGTATGGGGTTGCATGAGTGCGTGTGGCATGGGCAGCTTGAATGTCTGGAAAGGCAGCATCAATGCAGAAAAATATATTCAGGTTCTAGAACAACATATGCTCCCATCCAGACGTCATCTCTTTCAGGGAAGACCCTGCATTTTTCAACAAGATAATGCCAGACCACATTCTGCATCAATCACAACATCATGGCTGCGTAGGAGAAGGATCCGGGTACTGAAATGGCCAGTCTGCAGTCCAGATCTTTCACCTACAGAGAACATTTGGCGCATCATAAAGAGGAAGGTGCGACAAAGAAGGCCCAAGACGATTGAACAGTTAGAGGCCTGTATTAGACAAGAATGGAAGAGCATTCCAATTCCTAAACTTGAGAAACTGGTCTCCTCGGTCCCCAGACGTCTGTTGAGTGTTGTAAGAAGAAGGGGAGATGCCACACAGTGGTGAAAATGGCCTTGTCCCAACTTTTTTGGGATTTGTTGACACCATGAAATTCTGAATCAACATATTTTTCCCTTAAAATGGTACATTTTCTCAGTTTAAACTTTTGTTCCGTGATTTATGTTCTATTCGGAATAAAATATTAGAAGTTGGCACCTCCACATCATTGTATTCAGTTTTTATTCACAATTTGTTTAGTGTCCCAACTTTTTTGGAATCCGGGTTGTAGATAAAACACACAAAACAAGAGACATACAAATTTTATAGACTACATTTCAACATTTACAGAGGCTGCATGTACACCCGCCAGGTTAAGACTATGTGATGCACAAAGAACAAATTTTGCATACTCATTTTCTTGCAAAATTCTTGCCTGGACTCCGTTATACTTTCCAGCCATGTTTGCTGCATTATCATAGCCTTGGCCTATTGCATCCTTGATATCAATGCCATCAGCAAGTAACTTGTTCAAAATTTCTGAAGCTAAACCACTCCCAGATTTTTCTTTGGTGTGGATGAAGTCTATAAAACTTTCTTCAATTGTCACCTTGCCTTCAACCACACTGACATAACGTATGATTTCACTCATTTGCTCTTGATGGGATATATCTGGTGTACAGTCAAAAAGCAATGAGTAGTATTTAGCTTCTTTTATTTTACCAATAATCTCAGTGCGAACTCTCTTCCCCAGGATGCTGATAAACTCATTTTGAATCTTATGAGAGAGGTAATTAGTGGAGCCTTTTTGATGAGAATCAATCTTTTCTTTCAGTGCTATGTTATGGTGGCCTATTACTTCTATAATATCATGAAATATGCCAGCTTGTGGGCTACCAATAACATCTATTGAGCCTCTTAATGCCAGGTTGTTCCTTGGACAAAATAAGATGGCATCTAAAATACATTTTAAAATATTACGCCACTTCTGTTTTTCAGTCATGATAATTTTTTCTAGTTCGCTATCAATTAACTTTGCTTCCTTCGTTCTTTTTTCCATGAGTTTCAACTTTGAATGATTTTCACGATGATCGGCAGAATTCTCATGAACCAGAATGCGTGGGTTCAAATTCTTCCAGTCAGAAAACCCCTTTTTAGGGTTTATCAGTGAAAGAGTGTTTTCCAAACAAAATACATGGAAAACAAAACAGTGCATTTGATGTTTTGGAGTATATTAACCATGTTCTTTCTATCTTTCTACCACAGGGTATTTGCTTTGTGAACCACTTAGGGCTCTGGCACATGGGGAGATTAGTCGCCCGCGACAAATCTCCCTTGTCACGGGCGACTAATCTCCCCAAGTCTCTCGCGAGTCTTTTTTGGCGATTTCGGGAAATCGCGCCGCCGCGTGTGCCATCCCGCCGGCGACTTACATGTTCGCCTGTGGGATGGCGGGTCATGGCAACTCGGGGAGATTAGTCGCCCGTGACAAGGGAGATTTGTCGCGGGCGACTAATCTCCCCGTGTGCCAGAGCCCTTAGGGTTAAAGCTGCGTTCCTCATGGGTTTGGGACTTTCCAAAATCCCCATCTTTTCCTTGATCAGATATCTTCTGATTTTATCAGTTATTTCTGGCCATGAGGGTGGATCATTTAGATTTATCTCTATTTTAGCACTGTCTTCAGCAGGAGTATCTTGTGATACTGTGTCACCCTGTATCAAACCTTTACTGGCAGTAGGTGAGCTGGTGGCATGCAGTTTAGTGATAGTTTTCTCACTGTCTGATTCTGCATAGCTTTTACTTTTCTCTTCTTCTAGGATTAGTCCTAAATCTTGGTCCGGTTCAAAACAGATTTCTGGAGCTGTTTCCACGATGCTGGTGCCCTGACCACTTAAACCAATGCCACTGGTGCTTGTTTCTGATGTTGAGGGTGTTTTTGCTTCTGTGCTTTTGCTTGGTTTTAGCCATTTTGAAAGTGCTGTGACTGCTGTTTACTTGCTTCATCCTCCCTAATCTTTCTTCTTTTCTGAACTCTGGACCAGATGTTTTTTTGGATGATATTCCTTACAAGATACTAGTCAAAAAAAAATTTTTTTTTTTAAATTCAGGGTGCTCAAAAAAAACCCCATGCCAATTAGATAATGCATTAAGCACAATTATCTATAACTAATTTTCCCAGTGCTTTGAAGGACCATTATTAAAATAAAGGAAAGCAACTATGCTGGTAAAGGGAATGGAAGGAGGGGGGGGAGACTGGCTAAGTTGTGATTGGTTACACTGGAGAAGAAGCAGTTGACGGGGGATAAGATCACTATTTAAATATATAAGGGGAGCCAGTAATGAAATAGAGAATGTACAGAGAAGAGCGACTAAGCTGATAAAGGGAATGGGCTCAGTTATGGGGAAAGGCTGGCCCTGTTGGGATTGGTTACACTTGGGAAGGGGCAGTTAAGCGGGGGTAGGATCACTATATATAAATATATAAGGGGGGCAGTAATGAAATAGAGAAAGTACAGAGAAGAGCAACTAAGCTGATAAAGGTAATGGGCTCGGTTATGGGGAAAGGCTGGCCCAGTTAGGATTGGTTACACTGGGGAAGGGGCAGTTAAGGGGGGTAGGATCACTATATAAATATATAAGGGGGCCATATAATAAACTCCCTGTTGCTTTATTGACCAGTAGGCACTAAGTAAGCAGACACAAAAAAGGGTTGTTACAGTGAAGCTTTAAAGCAGTGAAATTCGATCCTCACTAAAAAACCAATATTAATATTAACACTTTGAGCCCAGGGACTAAAGCTATTGCCTTTTTGGGGTCAGTAAAAATTACCCCAGCCCTCCCCATCTCATGCAAACTGGAGGCAGATTCAGATGTTTTGCTTCCTCTCAATCAAGGAGTAGTTTGGTATTATTCAATTAAGAAACTAACTTTAACATAAATACTGTTTTTGGCTTTTTTCAACCTCCGCTACTATGTACATTATAAATAAATATGGATAGCAGTATACCCATTCAAACAATATACTATGATACTATGAGTATATATATATATATATATATATATATATATATATATATATATATATATTCTCATAGTATACACATAACATAACACACATATAAAGGGGTCAGAAGACAGCAGAACACTAAGGGGCACATTTACTAATCCACGAATCCGAATCACGAATGGGGAAAAAATCGGATTGGAAACGAAAATTTCTGAAGATCGCAAATATCATGAAAATGCTTACGAAAAAATCGTATTAGTCATGATAATATCGTTTTGGCTATCCGAAAGTCATGAAATTTTCGTACCAAACAATTGTAAACAGTGGTAAAACCTTTCCGATTTAATCGCGCAAGCGTCCGAAAAAGTCATGCAGACGCCTGAAAAAATTGGTGAAAATACGCTCGGCGTGTTCGTGCTTTTGTAAATGTGCCCCTAAGTCTAAATGTTACTTTTTTAACATATTTAAGTCAATCACACAAAACACTACTTGGTTGCTAGGTTAAAGTGGTCCCTAGCACCCATATAGCTGCTGGAAATGTTTGGAGAGTTGCTAAACAAAAATCTACATAATTGAAAAAAATCACAAAGAAAATCAAGACCAACTGCAAATTGTCACTATCTACATCACAGAATGGTAGACACAACACAGAGCAGGCACAAACATCATATTGATAACCAACAAAACAGTGAGATCTGAAGCCCAGCCCTGTCACAGGAATGGCCTGATTATTTACAATTAAGGCACACTAAATTCTTATTAACAGCCCATTTAGTGAAAAAATATTTAGCTCCATACATTAAAAACATCATAAAGCTTCTTATTAAATCTTGGCAAATCTGGCATTTTTTTCTGCATTTTAAAGTATTATATTTTATAATTTTTTATAATAAATCACACAAAATAGTCACAGGCAGCACATCAGCCCAAACTTAAAACCAAATAATCACAGCACACATGAAACACCACCCCACCCCTAGTCACAGCATGCATAACCCTTATCAGTGCTAAAACAAAAGCCCCTACCCCATAGTCACAGCACACATAACCCTAATCAGTTCCAGCACAGCAGCAACCACCCACCAGTCACAGAATAGTCATATGTATTGCCCCAGCCACAGCCCAAGTAGATAGAACTAAAAAATGGGTAGCTGCCATTATCATACCACATAAAAAAGCCCCCCAATTGCCCCCATGTACCAGTGCCAACAGCCATCATATTGCCCCCATGTATTTTTGCCAACACCCAAGCCAACCCCTCATATTGCCCCCCCATCTGTACCTATGCCAGCAGCCCAGCCAAACCCCTCATATTTCCCCCCCATCTGTACCTGTGCCAGCAGCCAAGCCACCCCTCATATTGTGCCCCCATCTGTATCTGTGTCAGCAGCAGCAGCGTCTCAGTGAACTCCCAGGTCCCAGCCAGGCCAGCAGTCCTGCTCACTCAGCCTCAGGCCTCGACGATTTCACACGACAAACAACTGCCGCCGCACCCCAGCGCCTTCTATTCTTCTGGCTGCCTTGTGTTTGAATGACACGCATGCGCAGGGGGGATTGCATGCCACTTCCCAATACGCATGCGCAGGCGTACGGAGGTAAGCACCAGTATAGGGAAGGGTGGGGAGGTGCGCTCCTGTGACAATTAAACAAAAACTAATCATGCCAGAGGGGGGTTTGGGTGGCGGTTTTATAAAGGCCAAGGTGGTGAACAATAAATACAGCTACAACTACCAAAAAAAAAAAACATTTCTTTTCCCTTTTAATGAGACATATACAAACAGTAAATTAATAAAAGGGAATAAAAACACAGAGAAAACCCTAAGTACGTTACCGAGTTCTTTTTGTGCAAAATGAGGCAAGAGGTTGGAAATCCTGAGCCCATCCCCCAACATTAAGTTGAGGCCTCCAGAATGAGCTAACTAGTACCTGGGTCTGTGCCTGCCCCTTATATCCCCCTGCTGGGCTCCTCCCTCATTACCATATGCATGAGGAGGGAGTGCCCAGGGGCTTGTCACATGACCCCCCCCTGTAGAGCTGTACCTCTCATGCCAGTTTCATTTCATATAATATTGGTACTTGCCAGTGCCCAATATTAATATGAAAGTAGGGGATTGTTGTAACCCATATGTGGGTGATCAAAATGATAACAAACATGAGGGGTGTCTCATGTACCAGTCCCCCCAAAACTATCCCTCTTAACTGGTGGGTATGGGCAGTCCCTGTTTGGTATCATTGAGAAGTGTGCGGCCCCCTCATAAACCATATATGATTTATGAGGATGGGAACCCTAAAGCAGAAGAGATATGGATCCCTTTCTATAATCCATATTTTCTGTATGCTGTTCCCCCCTGCTGTTCCTAGGTCCACACTTTGCCTCTCTTTGATCAACAGATCACAGAAACCAGCTTCCTGCTTCCACGGGCTGGTCCCGCCTTGTCTGTTGAAGTTGTCACCTTCCACAGTCCTTGGTTGTCTTTAGGGGGTATTTGTGAATTACCCCCTACTGGGAAGGGTTTCCCTCAAATGTGGATTCCAACCAGACTTTCTAAATTGAAAATTTAACCCTTTACATGTGGAGCCTT
This sequence comes from Xenopus tropicalis, assembly GCF_000004195.4. Classification (NCBI taxonomy): domain Eukaryota; kingdom Metazoa; phylum Chordata; class Amphibia; order Anura; family Pipidae; genus Xenopus; species Xenopus tropicalis. The sequence continues at coordinate 55,727,205 of NC_030683.2, forward strand.
ACTGCTACAACATGACTCACACAAATGTCCTTTACCCTCTAATCTTAGCCTCCCTCCAAATCCACATTCCTCCGATCAGGTGCAGGTATAGATGTGTATTGTGATGGCTCATCTTATCATGATCAGGGTACCCCGTATACTGGGTTTTCAGTTATTTTGCCCAACCACATTGTTATGCATAAGTGTTTGCCTTATTACTCTCAGTATGCAGAGCTTGCTGCAATTGTATGTACCTTAGAAAGATGTAATACAGAAGCTTGCAATATATATATATTGATTGTGCATATGCGGTAAATACTCTAAAACACTATATTACCTCTGTATGTAAATAATGGGGTTAGGTCCTCTGATGGGAAGGCATTAAACCATGCATCATTACTAAAGTATATATGGGTTCTTTTGCAGGCAAGGACTTTGCCATGTGCACTGGTAAAGGTTAAGGGTCATTAAAAGGGTTCTGTTCATTCTGGTCTCGATGACCAGTGTGCAAAGAATGCAGCAAAGCAGGCTGATTTGTGGTCTCCTCCCAGTGCACCTGATATTTCAGCGCTGACAGGAAACACACGACCTGATTTGCTTTCTTTACAGAAAGCGTATGAACCATATAAATTGGTAAAAGAATGGCATCTGAAGGGTAAAAATGAACTGGCTCCAAATGAATGGGCAAAGTATACAATTTTATCACCTGGGGATTCCCAGAACCAAATACTGTTGTATCAAAGGGATTTTCCTTTTCTAGTAGTTTGTGTACCCCCTTAATTTGGAGAAGGTTTTTTCCAGACATTCCATTCTCATCCAGCGGGCGGCCATTTTTCGGCAGAGAAAACTCTACACAAGATTCTACAGTCTGTGTGGTGACCTTCTATAAAAGATGATGTTAAATCCAAATGCTCTTCCTGTTTACCATGTCTGCAAGTAAATCCACCATCCTGTTCTAATAGATCTTTATTAAGATCTGCTCCTCCTGCTGAGGGTCCCTGGTCTCAAATTCAAATAGACTTTATTGATCCACTTCCTAAAACACCTGGGGGATTTTCTCACTGCTGCTAAAGTCTTGATATCTGAATTGTTCTCAAGGTGGGGACTTCCAAAGGTTGTAGCTAGTGACAGAGGAACATCATTTACTGGCCAAGTTTTTTCACAGTTACAGAATTTGTTGGATATTAAGCAAGAATTATACATTGCTTTCCATCTACAGTGTTCTGGAACTGTGGAGAGGGGAAATAGAACATTAAAAACAATGCTGACTAGATTTAGTGCACAGAGCCAACTACTTCGGCACAAATGCTTCCACTGTGCCTAATGGCTATAAGATCTACCCCACATTCCACAACTGGTGTTAGCCCTTACCAAGCCATGACAGGAAGATTAATGCAAATGCATGGCCACCTATTAATACCTTCTGCAACACCACTCTTAACAGGGTGCAGTCACAGAAGCCTGGGTTAAAAACATGGCTGAGCACATTAATGCAGTTAACAAATTTGTTGCTAGGAACATTGGGCCATTCAAAGAGTCAAATAAAAAAATACTTTGATAAGAAGGTTCCTTTACTCCAATATGGAGGGGCCCATTTACTGTGGTAGACAAAGCCAGTCCAGCAACATATCTAGTCAAAACTGTTGGTGACAAAGGCAAGGTTACCTTAAAGTGGTATCACATTAACCAAATGAAGAACTGTTAATAAGAGACCTGGATAAAATGAAAAAACAGCAGCACTCCGGAAATGTTGTAGAAAAAAGTGACTTTACTCAAGTGCACACAGCAACGTTTCGGGCATAAACCAGCCCTTTATCAAGCCTAGTCAAACAAATACAATCAAGTGTTATATACCCACAGGAAAGGGAGGGACCATCACTCCAGCCCTCCATTTAACCCTTTGTGTTCAATATACAAATTTTCAATATATAGATTGCACATATCAAATTTCAAAATTGTAAAAAACATATAAAACAGCACATATATATGCCATAATAATACTTCCATAATATGCTCTAGTGTATCAAGTGCATCAAAATGTAATAGTGATAAATATACTGCTAACGTATAGGAACAATAAATGTCTTACTTTAATGTATTTCATTAAAAATAATTGCTTTTTCCTTATTTCTTTTTCTTTTTGGCTCCGATGCCAAACTCAGGGGACAAATCACCCCTGAATTGTTAGGAATCTGGAGCTTCCACATCTCTGAATCTTACTGTCCTATAACAAAAACAGTAATAAACAAATTTTTAGATAAAAACCAAAAACAAAACACAATATTTGTTAAAACACAGTATTTGTTAAAAACAAGCACTCGTAATCACTTACTTATATAAATAACATAGGGGTATATTCCCTGTTAAGACCACCTGGTGACAAAGTACCCAATATATTTATCCAGCGCATTTCTAGTTTCTTCAGCATCCACTGTCTATTACCTCCCCTCCTGAGAGGACCAACAGCATCAATAACCTGATATCTAAGTTGTGAAATAGAGTGCTTCATCTCATGAAAGTGTGCTGGTATAGGAAGATGCTGCAATTTACAGCATCTTTCTACACCAGCACACTTTCATGAGATGAAGCACTCTATTTCACAACTTAGATATCAGGTTATTGATGCTGTTGGTCCTCTCAGGAGGGGAGGTAATAGACAGTGGATGCTGAAGAAACTAGAAATGCGCTGGATAAATATATTGGGTACTTTGTCACCAGGTGGTCTTAACAGGGAATATACCCCTATGTTATTTATATAAGTAAGTGATTACGAGTGCTTGTTTTTAACAAATACTGTGTTTTAACAAATATTGTGTTTTGTTTTTGGTTTTTATCTAAAAATTTGTTTATTACTGTTTTTGTTATAGGACAGTAAGATTCAGAGATGTGGAAGCTCCAGATTCCTAACAATTCAGGGGTGATTTGTCCCCTGAGTTTGGCATCGGAGCCAAAAAGAAAAAGAAATAAGGAAAAAGCAATTATTTTTAATGAAATACATTAAAGTAAGACATTTATTGTTCCTATACGTTAGCAGTATATTTATCACTATTACATTTTGATGCACTTGATACACTAGAGCATATTATGGAAGTATTATTATGGCATATATATGTGCTGTTTTATATGTTTTTTACAATTTTGAAATTTGATATGTGCAATCTATATATTGAAAATTTGTATATTGAACACAAAGGGTTAAATGGAGGGCTGGAGTGATGGTCCCTCCCTTTCCTGTGGGTATATAACACTTGATTGTATTTGTTTGACTAGGCTTGATAAAGGGCTGGTTTATGCCCGAAACGTTGCTGTGTGCACTTGAGTAAAGTCACTTTTTTCTACAACATTTCCGGAGTGCTGCTGTTTTTTCATTTTATCCTGGATATTGTTTTACCCTGGCTGAGGGTTCAGCTTGCACCTGGGGCTACAATTAGCTGGTTTGTCCATTGTGTAGCACACCTTAATCAATTTGTTAATAAGAGACCTATTATTCTTTCAGACATGGAGCGACAAATTTATGAAAAAATACATGCTGTTTTATGTGAAGGACAAGGCTTGTGTCTTGGAAGAAGTATCATGGCTTCAGCAATGGTGTTTGTGGTAACCCTGTGTTTAACACTTATCAATACTAGTTTTAAACAGATAGATTATCCCAATCAAGATAACAGTGCTATACTAACAATCGGAAATGTTAAGAAGGTTACTGCTGTAATTACTAGAACAATTAGAGATATGTCAAATGAAGTGGTAGTAAATGGGACCATGTTATCAGGATCAGAGGGATGATGGGTTAATGCCATATAACTGTGTCTCAACTAATCTTCCCTGGTAAGCTTATTAGATGGACTTATCCTGGTGGCACAGAAATTCACACAAGTACCGAACAATATTGGACCAATACAACTAAAATGTCTACCCAGAGCATGTTGCTGCTTAAAAATATTTCTTTAACAAGTAATGATATAGTTACATGTTCTCCTGAGGGTCACTGGGCTGAAGATGAATGAAGATGCCACTAATAATAAGTTGGGCAGAGAAATGGCATGTATTACTTATGGGGACTTAATCTTGAGCAAAATATCGGACATGCTCCGTGATATTGAATTCCAACGTATCTTTGACTTTATTCCAGATACAAGAATTAGGGGGTGGTATGGGAAATTGGAGACAGGTGTGACCATGTGTACCATTTGGGACTTGGCTAAAGTTACATTACATGCCATCAAATGTGATGACACACTCAGTACCATGATACCATTGACAATATCTCTCCCTGTTATACCCACCAACGGAATCTACAGAGATTTGGCAAAAATTCATTCCCTTGGAATTCTCGAGGAAAGTGTTCTAAAGGAATTTAAAAGACCTCCTACTCTTTTGGTTAAACCTCCATCTGGTGACTGGCAATCCCCAACATCCTGCTGCTCAAAGGAAAAGGACATCTATATATGCAGATGCAACATCCTGGATCTGGCTGGAGATACTTGTGGCCTAACACTCAATCAGACTTTCAGAACAGAAGATGAAAGTTGAAGAAACCATTACCATGTATGCAGTAAAACTAACTAGATGGCACCAGGATATGGTAAAAACGGCTTATGTGGGTGATGGGAAATACTGCATAATAGCAAAAGGACATAACTTCTATGGGGGAAATGAGTGCACCTTATGCAGATGCAACATCCTGGATCTGGCTGGAGATACTTGTGGCCTAACACTCAATCAGACTTTCAGAACAGAAGATGAAAGTTGAAGAAACCATTACCATGTATGCAGTAAAACTAACTAGATGGCACCAGGATATGGTAAAAACGGCTTATGTGGGTGATGGGAAATACTGCATAATAGCAAAAGGACATAACTTCTATGGGGGAAATGAGTGCACCTTAAGCAGTCCAAACTTTTACTTAACAGTAAAGGAAAAACTGGAAATCAATGGTCACACTATAATCCCTGTCCCAGTTTATCATGGCACTTCTGAAGTTCAAGTAAAGTTACGTTATCAGGAAGAAATTAAAAATTTGGTTCCGCAATTGCATTTACCAATACCAACATTATCACTTGATGTCTGTAAACTAATGGAAAGAACCCCGAAACATTTAATACAAATGAAACAAAGTACAAAGAATGCTATAGACTCAGTATTACAATGGACAATGTTTCATAACACCAAATTTTTCGGTTATCATTCAAAATGTTAATCTGTATCCAAGGTATACTTGTAATATGTGGGTTTCTTCTGTTTTGCAAAATGACTAGAACCATTAAGAATCTTGAACGTTGTTCTTGTTTCCTGGACAAGTTCAGGAAAAGAGGGATCATATCACATAGGGTTCATTCGCCCTTTAGGTGGGGACTGTAAGATTCTTGTAAAATATAAATACATATAGTGGGTTCCAATATTTCATTAATCAGTAATGAAACTTTTTTTTTTTTAGTAGAGGAAACAGTCTAATTATAACTTAGCACCTGGTTGTTTGGTCCAAATAATAGAAGTTTCCTAATTTGTAAAAAAAAAAAAGGTACTGGTCTGGGAAAGGTGCTGTCACACCTAAACTCTAATTAACAAAGTGTCAAGGACACTGGAGCCAGCTGAATGGATCCCTGGTGATATGCATAATCAGTCATGAAGGACAGACTTTGTGGAGATGCAGACATGACAACTGGAATACCCAAAATGACAGACAGGTAACTTCCTATAACTGACTGGTATGTGCTAGCATCATTCAAATGGACCAATCAGGAGAGACTTCTAGAAAGTTCTAGAAACCACCCATCTCTTCTGTATGTAAGTTGACTTCAATAGGGCACAAGTAGACTCAGGGCCAGGAGAGGAGTGACCACCGTATCAGATCAGAGGGAATCCTGACATCAGGGACCAGGCACTTACAAAACCTAAGGAGAGGTTTCATAGAGTGTGTTTATGAGGTGTGGTGTGGGATATTATTATTTAGGTGGTTGGGTCTCTGTGTTTCATTTTAGTGTGTTTAGTTAAGTTTGTGTCTACAAATTGTGTATATTTGTAGTGTATTGTAGTCTATAAGATTTTTATGACCTTTTTGTGTTTATTGTAGTCTCTTGTTTTATGTGTTTTATCTTAATTTTACACTGTCATGTGATCTCTGAGGGAGCACATATCACTAAATGGTAGCTCATGGGAAAGGATGTAAATGGGCAATATTTACTGATATATATTCCACTTTGGTGAGATTCTTTAATAGGTCACTTAACATAATATAAACAATCTGTTGGTTAAGTATTCATTCTGGGGGTATAGTTTTCCTTTAACTTATGAACAACAGATGAACTTGAGGGAGCTCTTACATAGTTCAACAGAGGAGTTAACTTCCTTGGAGTGCCCCTTGAGGCCGATCCCAAGGGCATATTGCAAAGTTTTAGTTTGGACATTATCTGCAGTTATTTGTCTAGAGAAGCACAGCTGTATTGTTTATTATTGAATGTGAATGCCAAGTGGAAAGGAAAGTCCTGTCTTATATTCTACTGCCTTATATTATGTTTGTCTGGGTAAATTTGGTATTAATGGCATTGAAATTACAAGGGTCCCCTTTTTCTGGCTGCCTGCAAGATTCCTTAACCAGTAGTAAGAAGAGTTTGTTTAAAAATAATGCGCTCAGCTTAAACAAGCTCCTGTCTGTGGCCTGTGTATACAGATAAGGAGGGGGGCAATATACAGAGTGTTTTCATGTGCTGATGTCTCCTGCACCCACACTGCTGGAGAATTAAATAACATTTAATGCTAAGAAACCAAAGATATTTCTTAATCAGTTGCATGCCACAGGTCATATATTTAATATGCAGTATATCTGCCTAAGAAGCAGAAGACATCTACCCATTTTTAATGTGTATGGTTTTCCTGGCTCAGCTTACTCTTTTACACTGACTTTTCAAAAATCAAATAAAGTGCACAAATAGCCTTTTAGAGAAAGGTGTAAAATAACTTGTATGTATGTTTGTATGTTAAGCAAAATCCCCATAACATAACATAACATTTAGCATTGGTACATGACAAAGATGGTACATAGCTTAGTAACTGGGAGAAAATTGCGAGAGTACAGGATCAACATTTCAGAACTAGAAAGGGAAGTTTGAGAACAGTCTTCATGTTGGATTGAAAAACGTGAAGCCACTGCATGAAATCTGATCTGTAGTTGGCTCCGCCCACTTTTTCTAACCTTGGACCACAGTTATATAGTAAAAACCACTGTGCAAAGTTTGGGGACCCTGGTTTAAATAGTTTCTGAATGGCAATAATTTAAATTTCCCCACTGAAAGTCAACAAGTGACATCTAATTAGCGGTTGGTGGCTGCAAAGTTTAGGGACCCTAGGATTAATAGTTAAAGAATGGCAGCAGTTTAAATTTAAACCAATCAATAGGTAAATTGTGGTTGGTGGGTGTGCTCACTTTTTCTAACCTTGAGTCGAAGTCACCCAGTGACAAACAGTGGGCACCCTGGCATAAATTGTGTGAGAATGACAACATTTTAAATTTAAACCAATAAAATTCAATGGATGAAATCTGATTGACTGTTAGTGGCCCAACCTACTTTTCCTATTTTTGAACTGCAGTCCCCCAGTGACCAGCTTTGCAAAAATCAATTTGCATAAAAATTGTGAGACTGACGGCATTTTACACTTTACCGTTGAAAGTAAATAGGTGAAATGTGATTGTCTGTTGGTGGCTCCACCCACTTTTTTCTAACTTTGAATGGCAAATACCCAGTGACTAACTCTGGAAAGTTTAACAACCCTAGAATTAATACTTAAGTAATGGCATAAGTTTAAATATAAACCAATGAAATTGAATGGGTTAAAATGGGTTGGCTGTTGGTTGCTCCGCCCAATTGTTCTAACCCTGAATATGTAGTCAGCCAGTGACTGATTGTGTAATGTTTGGGAACCCTGACATACAGTAAATAGTGTAAGAAAGTCAGAATTTTAAGATTAAACAAAAATAAATCAATAGGTGAAGTCTGATTGGCTGTTGGTGGCTCCACCCACTTTTTAAAACCTAAAAATGCAGTCCCCTAGTGACCCTGGTGTTAATACTGTGAGAATGGCAGCAGGTTGATTTTCCCCATTGAAAATCAATAGTTAAAATCTGATTGGCTGTTGGTGGCTTCACCCACTTTTTCTAACGCTGAACCACAGTTACCTGGTGACTAGCTCTGCAAAGTTTAAATTTAAACATATGAAGTCTAAAGGTGAAATCTGATTGACTGTTGTTGGCCCTGCCCACTTTTCTAAACTTGTAACATAATCACCCAGTGACTGACTGACTGTGCAAAGTTTGGGAACCCTGGCATCAAACCAATAAAAATCAATAGGTGAAATTTGATTGGCTGTTGGTGGCTCCTCTCACTTTTCAAAACTAAAACTGCAGTCCCCTAGTGACCAACTCTGCTCTGTCCACTTTTGGGCATTCAACAATCATCATATTTTCATTCAGGCTAATGAATATGTGATTCAAGTTTGGGGAGTGTAGCCTCAAAGCTATAAGATTGGCCGCAGTTTCAATTTCCCCATTAAAGACAATTGGTGAAATGCCTGTTTTTGGCCCCTCCCACTTTGGGGTCATCCAACAAAGTTGCTATTTCATTCGGGGTGACCCTATAATTATGTTCTTCAAGTTTAGGGGGTGTAGCTTCAAAGCTGTAAGAGTGGCAGCAGTTTGAAAATCTTCCCTGTCAATGGAAAAATTGGGGTGTTTGGGGGGTGCAATCTCTTAGAAAAGCACAACCTGCTCCGCTATAGGGCGAAGAAGTGTGGAGAGTTTTGGTGTTGTACCCCTAAAACTGTAGGAGGAATAGCGTTTAGAAAATGGGGGTGCTAATAAAAAGAAGAAGAAAAAGCGGAAGAATAAGCTGAAGTTGAAGAACAGTATGTTGGGTTTTTCAACCCAACAAAATAACAGACATATTAAGTATAGAATTGTATGATATTTACAGTAGCTTGTTTTACGGTACATTTTTAACGAGGTTATTCACTTATAGCTATATTCCACTTATTCCATATTTTTTCATATTTTTTGAGATTTCCATTTCTTTTGTATGCAGCCTTTTCTATTTTACTCAAATCCCCAACTGACTTGTGCCATTAGTCATACGTTGGAAGGTCAGGGCATTTCCAGAACCTGGTGACCCATTTCCTAGCTAGAAATAGTACTTTTTGTAGGTACTTTATCTCTTCACTGGGTAGTTTCAGTGATGAAGTGATGCCCAGCAGACAAAGTTCAGGCTCCCTAGGTATCGGGGTATTTAGGAGTTTGGAAAGCATATCAAGGATTTCTACCCAGTACTGCTTTATCTTTGTACAAGACCACAGTGTATGTAGCTCTTGCCCACACCTATTACACAGGGGTGAGATGTTAGAGTCAATTTAGTGCACTCTTACTTTGGTTAAATAGGCCCTGTGGATTACATACAGTTGTAGCAGTCTGTACTTATAATTCAGGGAGGGGGCCTTAATAGCTTGCTGCCATTGAGTATCAGTGAGGTTTGGTGTGCCCTTTTCCCAGTTGGCTTAAGAGTTAGACACATTTTTGTTTAGTTTATGCTTTAGAAAGTCCTTGTATAAACCAAATATTAGCCCCTTGTTTTTTTCCCTCTGTAATAAGCTTGGATATGTGAGGTGCACCCAAGGTGATTTTGTGGATATTATTACATTTACGGAGTGCTGTGACAAAGTTGTCGTACATAAGCCATTGAGTATTAAGAAGCCTGTACTGTACGTGAAGCACAGCAAACTGAACTGCACCTTTTTTCCCCCCATAGCCTTCCCAGGGTACATAGGTCTTGTTCAGTCCACACTGGGTTTAATCGGTTGAGCCTTAGGGTTGGTGAGCTATTTGCCATTTTTTTTTAAAGGTTTTTATTTTATTTTCTTAACAAAACATACATACAACAATACAAGAAAGCATGCTATAATGTGATTACAGAAGTTATACATTACAATGAATAAGGGTTGGTGAGTTTCCGGTCAGCATAACCTGGGTTCTATTGGGTTATTGTAATTCTTAGTAAGTCTGCTAATTCTAAGGGGTTTGCCTCGGGTTGTGCTTCTATCCAGGGTTCCCATACATTCTCAAATCTGTTGGGGCAACCTCTAGCGAGATATGTTAATTTTTTGTGTAGAATTACGGCGATCTAAGCAATGTTCTGGTTTTAATTAAAGGCACTAGGTCGTCACTTAGGCCTAGTAGGCACACTTCTGGAGACATAATTCCTGGCAGGAGAACTTGTTCATTCCAATATTTGGTTACCTCTGTCCAATATTTTGCAATTGCAGAGCAGGTCCATATTAAATGGAAGAACCCCGCGTCTGTCATTTGACATTTAGGGCAGAGGGCAGTCTGGTTTTTACCCATGGTCTTAAGTCTTAATGGGGTAATATATGTCCTGTGTATTATTTTAAACTGGATCATCTTATCCTTAGTAGAAATCAAAAAATTGTATAAGTCACTTGTTGTGTCTGCCCACTTGTCATCGTCTAGTTACGGGATATCGCTAGACCATTTACATTTTGCTGTTTCAAATGGGGACCCTAGGGCTTGTAGGAGCGCCTTGTATAGATCTGATACCAATTTTTGGGGGTTCGGGTCCCACAGTCTTTGTTCATAGGCTGGTGTTGCGGTATTGATTGTTTGGGTACCAAATTGCGATGTAACCGCATGACGTAGTTGGAGGTACCTATAGAATACTACGTTAGTCTGATTTAGTTTCCTTTGTAATTGGTCATAAGTGGGGAAGTTGCTCTCAAGCAGAAGGTCTTGCAGGTGGCGAACACCAAGCTTGGGCCAGTAGTGGAAGTCCGGGAGGTGAAGTAGGTGTTTTAAGTTTGAGTTTCTCCATAGCGGAGAGCGAGGCGATGACAAGTGGGCCAGCTGGGGAGAGAGGGTCTTAGCTATTGCCCATATTTTTTGTGGGGTACCAATGGCCATGGGGAGACCAGGTGTGTCCCTTGTTTTCCTATAGGGAGCGTTTCTCAGGGCTTCCATGGATCCCATGCATGTGGCCTGGAGTATTTTAAGTGGGTTGTCCAGTTCTTGGGCAAACCAGCTGTGTATTAACATTAGCTGCATAGCATGGTCATAGAATCAAAGGTGGGGGAGGGCTAGACCCCCCTTGTCTTGTGGGGCCATTAGCGCCTACTGACCATAGGGGCTTTGTGGGCCCAGATAAAGGTGAAGATTGAGTCTATGCGCTTAAAGGGGAAGGAAAGACAGTCACTTGGGGGTGCCAAAATGTTAAGCACCCCCAAGTGACTTTAACCGCTTACCTTGTACCCCGGGCTGGTGCCCCTGTTAGGAGAAAATAGCACCAGCCCGGGGCACCTGGAGCGCAGCGCTTCCTCCTTCCGCTTTCCACTTCCTAAACTGCCGGTGGCCGGGCATGCACAGTAGAGCGAAAAAGCCGACTTAAATGTTTAAGTTCGGCTTTTCACTCTACTGCGCATGCGCGCGCAGCGAAGCCGGAAGGAGGAAGCGCCGGCAGCTACTCCGGGCTGGTGCTGTTTTCTCCTGACAGCGGCACCAGCCCGGGGTAAAAGGTAGGCGGTTAAAGTCACTTGGGGGTGCCTAACATTTTGGCACCCCCAAGTGACTTTACCTTTCTTTTTCCTTTAAACATTTGTGGGGGAAGCCATATAGGGGCATGGTGGAGGGCGCATAGGAACTTAGGTAGGTATATCATTTTGAATAGGTTTACTCTGCCCCATATAGTCAGGGGGAGGGCTTCCCAGAGTCCACTTTTGTTTTTAAAGTTGTGTATGATCGGCTCAATGTTATCAACTATGTAGTCAGTTGGGTTTTGTGATACAGTGATGCCTAGGTATCTGAATTTTGTGACCCATTTCAGTCCCTGAATATCGTCTCTTGCTTGGTGTCTTTCGAGGAAGAAGAGGGTAGATTTGGTTTTGTTTATTTTAAGACCACTGTGTGTACCTAGGTTGTCTGCTAGGGTCAAGGCATTGGTAGGGGATTCACGGGGGTCTGCGAGGAATAGAAGGACATTATCTGCATACAAAGCTATTTTTTTTCCTTGAGTTTACCGTATTTGAGCCCTTGTATACTGGGAGATTGGCGGATCAGTAGGGCATAGGGTTCTATTGCGAGGGGGGAGAGAGGGCAATCCTGCCTGGTACCCCTGGTGAGAGAAAAGGGTTTAGAGGTGACGTTGTTGATACAAATTTGTGCCACTGGGGAGAGGTAGAGGAGCTTTATCCAGGAGATGAATGTGGGGCCTATGCTAAATTTGCTTAGGCGTCTTAGGTTGATTGCGGTGCTTTTATTGGGCATGAATCCGGTTTGATCTGGATGGATAATGGATGTTATGACTTTGTTAAGGCACCGTGCAAGTATTTTGGCTAGTATTTTTACATCTGTATTTATAAGGGAGATGGACCTGTATAAGTCACAGAGTTCTTGGTCTTTCCCTTCTTTAAGGATAAGCACTATAATTGCGGCGTAAAAGGAGGGGGGAAGAGTGCCGGTTGTTTTAGCATTCCGTAGAGTAGAGTGGAGTTTTGGGGTGAGTTCTTCACTCAACAGGTGGTAACAGGCTGCGGGTAAACCATCTAGTCCCGGGGTTTTCCCTGGGGGGAGGGATCCGATTGCTTTGGCTACTTCGCTAAGGGTTATTGGGCTGTCTAAGTAGGCAGATTCAGTATTGCTCAGTTTGGGGAAGGTAATTCCTTGCAAGAGCTGCAGCATGTCAGGTTCTGTGCCTATAATGTGTGAGGAGTAGAGGTGTTGATAGTAGTCAGCAAACACATTGGCTATATCTATTGGGTCTGTTACATAGGTACCTTGGTTATATTTGATTCTTGCATTCAAAGTGGTGGGGCTGTTAATTTTGGCCAGGTATGCTAGGGTCTTCCCGTTTTTACCCCCCATGTCAAGGGCACGTTGGCTTGCGTATAGCAGTTTCTTACGGGTACAGGTGGTTTGTGCCAGTTCTAGTTCCCTTTGGGCAGAGACTAGTAATTGGTGATTGTGTTCGGTGGTATTTTCGCTATAGTTTTTTTCAGCTGCTAAAACTGCTCTGCTTTGGCTATTTTACTTTTGTTTATGTTTCTAGCTTTTGTGATTGCGGATATAAGGGAACCACGAGCCACTGCCTTAGATGCTTCCCAAACCGTATTGTCTTGACTGGTGCCTTAATTTATGTCCCAGTATAGTTAGTATTCTGTCTTACATGTTTCTGCCACTTCGGCGTTGTTGAGCCAACGGGGAGAGAGTCTCCATAGGTGGTGTGCGGGGTGTGTTTTAGCGGGGGAGATATGAGGCCTCTTGTACCCACTGTATAAAGTCTGGTGAGCCTAGGGCCATGTCTATTCGGGAGAGTGAGCCTTTTCCTATGGAGTGACAGGAGTATTGCTTTTCGGTTGAATGTTTATGTCTCCACATATCTTGGAGGCCATGGGCTTTTGCCCAGTGCTTAAAGTAGTCACTTTGGTGGGTTGCTGTGGGGAGCCTGTCCAGATTTGGGTCTAGGACCGTATTAAAATCTCCGATCATGGCTAGGGGACAGGGCAAGTAAGGGGAGATTTTCCCGAAAATAGCTTCTAGGGTCTCTTTGTTGAAAGGTGGCAGTATATAGACCGAGGCTGTTATCATTGCCTGGTTGTTAACTTTGCAATGGAGAATCACATATCTACCATAATGGTCTATGGTCAAGTTTAGTAATTCAAAGAGTATGTGCTTACGGATAAGAACAGATAGGTAGGTGGAGTATGGTGCATGGTAAGCATTACCGACCCATCTCTTTTTAAGTGGAGTTTTTGCCTGGTTAGGTGGGTCTCCTGGAGGAGGAGAAGATTGGGCTTGTATTTGTTAACATAGTAAGGAATATTGCAAAAATTATTCTCATTGCTTCTGAGGTTCTTCCAACACTAGTTCACGCCTTCATCACATCACGACTGGACTATTGCAATGCCCTCTATGCAGGCCTTCCAAATAAAGACCTACACCACCTGCAGCTAGTACAGAATGCTGCCGCAAGATTGCTAACAAGCCAACCCCGCCATTGCCACATAACACCAATCCTTCGCTCACTACACTGGCTACCCATAAAATGGAGAATCCTTTTCAAAATTGGCATGCTGACATTCAAATCCCTACATGGCCTAGGCCCTGGATACCTGAAGGACTTGTTGCAACGACGTCACACCTCCCACAATCTTAGATCAAATGGATCCAATAATCTGACCACCCCCAGAGTACAACTGAAAACCTTTGGATCCAGAGCTTTCTGTCATGCTGCCCCTACCCTGTGGAATGCCTTGCCAAACGGGATCAAGACAGCTCCAACCCTGGACACGTTTAAATCAAAACTGAAAAGCCACCTGTTTAGCCTGGCATTTATGGCCACATAACTTTTCCTCTGCACACATAGATATGTACTGAGATGAGACAAGCTTATGCGCTTTGGGTCCTACGGGAGAAAAGCGCTTTACAAATGTTTGTTGTTGTTAGTTGAACATGAGAGCTCTTTTGAATTTAGAGTTTAGATAATAGGGGCCTTAACATAGTTGGTTATCAGGTTAGGTAGCCTGGAGTCGGCATTCTCAGGTCCATATCTCGGTGCAGTCATTAACTGGGCACTGGTTGCTCCTGTGTTGGGTGGTGTGAGTAGTGTCGCTTTGTGTCTACGGAAGGAGTCTTAGTGCAGGCTTGCTTAGATTGGCGTTGGTTAGTGTGTCCTAGTGCCTTATTTTGCTGTGCAGCAATTTAATCCCTTGGTAGTATTAGCAGTAGTTAGCTTGCTTTGGTTATATAAATTGTCAATAGGCACATATGTTACTTAGCGCGTCGGCATTTTGCCCTGAGTGTTATAGGGATTGAGTGATTTGCTGGGCGTTAGTCACTATGGTCAAATAGCATATCATGTTGTGAGGGGCCTGTGGTTGCTTCGTTAACAGTAGGTATAGGCATACTCACAGGTGCCTGATTGATGCGCAGTTTGGCTGGATAGATCAGGAGTAAACAATCCCTGCTTCGCGGAGCCTCTTTTTAACCCCTTGGAAGGATGCGCGTTGCTTTTGGACTGCCAGGGAGTAATCTGGGTAGAGCGTGAGGGGGCCATTTCTCCGTGCTACATCCCTGTCCCGGTAGTTGAGAAACCGCATAATAAAGGGTCTGGGGTAGGTGCCTGCTGGTAGTGGCCGCGTTGGTATGCGGTGGACCCGTTCGATAGTCAGTAGCCGCGAAAAGGTGTCAGGCCCCAGAATTTCACGTAGCCAAGTTTTGGCAAATACTTTGGGGCAGTTACCGTCAGATTTTTTGTTGAGACCTAGGAGGCGTAGGTTATTGCGTCAGTTGCGGTTTTCAAGTTCCTCGACTTACCTGTTGGTAAGTGTTTGAACTTGTTGCCTTAGCGCTTCGATTGTTGAAATCCTATGCTCTGCTTCTTTTGTGTGCTCCCTCAGGTTTTGGAAGTCGTGGCGCAGTAGAGATATAAGGATTTTAATAGTCTCCAGTTGTGAAGTCATCGAGGCATGGTTCCCTTTTATGGCCGCCAGTAGTTCAGAGTTGGGGGTTCCATTGGCGGAGTGGCGTCCAAACTTGCTTCAGACTCTGGTGACAGTGGGCCTGTGTAGGGGGCCTTCTCCATGTCTTGGGATGCCTGGAGATGTTTGTATGCTTCTCCATCGTGTTTTGGGCTTGCTGTTGCCAGTAGCGTGCAGTTTAAGCACTGGTGCTGCTGTATTTAGTCAGAATATTAGTTAGTGGCACGGAGCAGCGGTGAAACACGTCTTCTCACAGCGCCATCTTGGCCACGCCCCCCTATTTGCCATATTTTCTGTTGTAGGGCTAGGAGGGATAACCGTGCCTTTTACATTTTAAACAAAAAGCTAGCTGTCTTTTTGGCCTACCCATCCCATCTAGATGTACCTCTATAATATGCACCATATCATACTGTTGTTCAGAGATTATGAACTTTTCCATTTACACACGTTTTTTGTAATACTATGCTTTCTACTGCATACTTCCTTACAGCAAACACAAGGTCATCTACTCAGAAAAGAAGAAAGAAGGCTTCATCATAATATATAAAAATAACGTTTTGCTGTTATTGTGGAATTTTCTCCCTGAAGTGGTTGTACTGGAAGATAAATTAGATCGCTTCAAGAAGGGGTTGGATGATTATTTAGCAAGTTAGAAAATATATGACTTACTTTTTACCAAGTTAGAAAGTTGATCCAGGGACTAGTCTGATTGCCAACTTGAGGTTAGGAAGGAGTTTTTCCTTATAAAATGCTTGAAATGTTTTTTTTTTGTTTGTTTTTTTGGGTTTTTTTTTTGCCTTTTTCTGGATCAACTAGAAGTTGGGCAGGTTCCATTTAGACTAAAAGGGCCTGTTAATGTCAGTAGAAGGATAGCTTTTGGAAGGGGTATTGGTCCTCCAGGTCCAGTGAACCAATTAAATTGAATTTTCGCATTGAAAATGAAAAGCACTGTGGGATCCTTCCATTTCTTAGTGACATCATTTAGTGCTAACATTTGTCTTGTCTTATGTTTTCTAGTCCTTGCCAACCCTTAGTAAACCCTGCTTGTTCTAGTTGCATTATAAAGAGTAAGATGGTTATCACTCTATTAGGTATCAATATTTATCATTCAGCTAAATGGGACAATAGCACATATTGTGGGACTTTTGCTTGGGGATAGTTATTATAGTTGCTTTCAGTATCTCTTATGGGTAGGTACCCCTTTGTAGAACTGGTCATTTCCGGCGAGGTGACTGTTAAAAGTAAAGTATGTATGACTTTATTACAGTGGGTGCTAAGTAGGTATGATAAAAGTACTTGCAAAGGTGCTATCAGCCTCATTCAGTGAATATCCCTGGTGCTGTCTCTTGGAGACGGTAGCTTTCCTTGATTGACAAGTGTGTGGACCATTCTTGTTGCAGACAGTGTCTTTGGATAAGTTCATTTTTGGACTTTTTTATATTGTTGGGCATAGATTACATGACATTATAAGTTGTTTACTGTGCTGTGTTGTAACTACAGTCATTGGAATATTGCTCCACAGTTTTACCAGGTAGGGCTATCTGTAGGATATGCTGCTGTTCTTGATATGTTCTGTATGGCTGGAGACATCTGGAAAGCACTGTAGGGTGATGTATGTTTTTGGCAGCTCTTTTTTTGTTTCAAAATTCTTGCTGTTCTTTAACATGGTAAAAATGTACTCATGTGCTCTGTCAAAGCACTTAGCCCATTGTGACATCTGGTAGCATGTATTTGATCATAATACTGATATGCATTAGCTCTTGGGCATAAATAAGCCTTGTAGCCTGACATTGTTTCTTCTGTTCTAGGTCTGCCATTTTGTTGGTTAATCTTTGTATTTTGTCTTCCAGCACACTATTGGCATATATTAGTTCATTATAGGACTGTACTAGTTTGGGCTAGTTTCCAGATGGTCTGTCTGTTTGCCAACCTGTCTGATGTCATCTCGCAGATCCGATAGTGTTATTAAAGTCATCCTAAAGTTCCATCCTAAGAGTAGTCAGCAGCAACTTTAATGCAGAGACTGTAAGTGATGTAGTGTGGAATATATTTGGAATGTGTACTTGAGAGTTGCTGGAGCTGCTACTTCTTAAATTGCTGCCTTCTTGGGAGAGTGGGAGATTGTCATTGGATAAATGCATTTTGGTAGAAATAATATAAATGCAAGTTATATGCTTTATGGTAGTGTGTTAGGAGCATCCTTAATTTAGAAGGATCTGGGGATCTGTGCATAAGCTGTGTAACTCCAAGCAGTGTCATTCAATGACTACTAAAGCAAATAAAGTAGTTTTACATTAAAAAGGGCATTAACTGGAGGGATGAAAACATAATTTTTCCTCTAAACTAAACCGGTGAAAGCGGTGGGTAATTGAATCTGTGAGGGTTAACTGTCAAGGTTGGAGTTTCTATGGAGAAAAAGTGTTTGTGCCATGTCAAGTGTGTCATGTTTCTAGCATAAGCTTCCATCATCTTGTCATTTTTTGTTATTCATTTGCTGTTTGCTGTATATGCAGGGATCTTTTTTCAGCGTAATCTTTATCTTTTTGGACCGCCATACTAACATGACTTATTACCAGGGCTGCTCCTGCCACGAGGCAAGGTGAGATTAATGCCTCAGGTGGCAGTAAGCAACAAGTTACCAGAAACAAATAGATATTGCACGCTCTGCTCTAGCAGAGCCAAAGTTTTATTTTAATAAACGAAAATTCAGCTCTGCTAGTGCAATAGTGATGTGTCCCCTCTAGACCCGCTCTGACTCTAAAGTTGTAAGCGTTGAGTGGGAGAGAGGGGGCAGTATCAGGCCTCATGCAGCAGCCCTGATGTTAGATTGTAATGGTCCTCCAATGTCATTTTTTCTGAAGTTTTGTCTGTGCCACATGCAAATTTAGGGAGACAACTGGAGCTTGTCTGAAGTCTTAGTGTAGTAAGGAAGGGTTTGGGTTGCTAAAGCACAGGGCTGACTTTTCTTTGGGGTACAGTCTATATAGCTGTGATGGATTGCACCTCAATGAAAGGGGGGCCGCTGCGCTAGGGTAAAGAATGGCTAAGAGGTTGCAGGACTGTTTAAACTAGGCATGGGGGAGGGGAGGTAAACTAGAATTTTATGGGAAAGCTAATGTATACCTGGCAGTGGGATTAGCAAAGGGTCATGGGGATGGAGTGAGGGGGCATACAGTTTACCAGCTGTTACAGAGAAAACAGCCAACTAGTAATCTTAGATCTAACTGTGTTACCTTAAAGGACATGTAAAGCCTACATTTGCCTACAATGTATATCGGTTGGGCACGACTCCCCCACCCAAATGGCATCATGTGCACTGCATATATCCTCTCCGCTTGCCAACACCATCACATTTTCCTAAAGCAAATAGTAGCTTTCACCAGGTGGCCATTTTTCCTGATACATAATTGGATACATTTAAATCTGCAAACAGCATACACACACACACACAGACCCTTATTCAGCATATATTTCATCAAGAATACAGGCTCACACAGGCAGAACTGTCTCTGATAAAAGTTCTGCTTTGTTTGAGCCTGAGCTAAGGAGAGGAGGTTAGGAGAAAAAAACAGCAGACAGCTAGAGCTGAGTTTCTATGGGAACCAGCAATGCAATCTCTTCACTGGCTGCTAGACTGGAAGGCGTGTTTAGCAATCTGAGCTTAGAACAATTGAGCATGCCCTCAAGCCAACAGCCAAAGCAAATTCCTGAGGGAGGGGGCCGATCTGATTAAAGGAGGAAAAGGAAATCTAAGTGATAAAGGGGACACTGCAGCCTTACTATTAACCTCTGGAGAACCAGTGTGGCATCTATTGAAAGTTTTCAGAGAGGCTGTTCACTGATTAATTTTTGTGTGTGGGCTTTACATATACCTTTAATATAAATGTCAGAGGGAAAATTAGTAACCTCTGCTGCATGCTGGCTAAATCACGGAGCTTATCCGGTAAATTAGAAGAGCTGGAATTTATTGCAAGCACTAAAAATTATGATATAATTGGTATCACTGAGACCTGGCTGGATGAAACGACTGGGCTGTGAATTTCAATGGTTACACCCTTTTTAGGAGGGACATAGGGATTAAAAAGGGTGAAGGGGTTTGTCTTTATGTAAAGCCACATTTAAAGCCATGTGTTAAAGAAATTACCAGTGACGTCAAAGGTGAGGGTGTGGAATCCCTTAGGGTAGAGATTTCAGCAGGGCTAAAGGTTACAGAGAAAATTATCATTGGTATATGCTATAAACCACCCCGTATAAGTGAGGAGGATGAGGCCCAGCTACTATTGCAAATGGAGGAGGCCTAACAACTAGCTCAAGTTGTTATTAGTGGGACTTTAATTATCCAGACCAGTGCTGTCCAACTGGTCCGTGACCCCCCTCTGTGTGGCCCCCCACCTGTCTGGCTGCTTGATGGCTTACCTTTGTGTAAACTTTAAATGGTATCAGTACTGAGCTTAACTGGCCCCATGCATGGTTCTCACCTCAGATTCAGGCTGTAATCCCTCTGTATTGTTTAAAAATGTAATCCCCTGTACTGTTCACACCTTCTTATCTCTACATTGTTTACCCCTTGCAGTGTTCACACCTCAGGCTCGGGCTGTAATCACCCATATTGTTCTCCTGTTCACATCTCAGACATTGTATGTACTGCCTGGTCTATGCTGCCTGTGTGTAGGCAGCATAGGGTAGGCAGAGTATGGCACATAGGCAGTATAGGGCAGGGAGGGTATAGCGCACACACAGGCAGCATAGGTCAGGGAGGATATGGCACACACACGCAGGCAGAGTAGGGCAGGCAGAGTATGGCACACACAGGCACCATAGGGCAGGAAGGGTATGGTACACACAGGCAGGGTAGGGCAGGCAGAGCATGGCACACACAGGAACCATAGGGCTGGCAGAGCATGGCAAACAGGCCGGGTAGGGCTGAGTATGGCACACACAGGCAGCATAGGGCAGAGTATGGCACACACAGGCATCATAGGGAAGGCAGAGTATGGCACACAGGCAGCATAGGGCATGCAGAGTGCTGTCTCTGTGTGCCATACTCTGCCTACCCTATGCTGCCTGTGGGTGGTGAACCTGGCAGGGGTTTGTTTTGGGAGTTTGTTAGCAGATAGCATAAATAGCAATAAAATGGTCCCTAAGGTGTGTAATTATATGGAGGGTTGCTGTGCTATCCACAGGGGAGGAGGAGGCATATGGATTTAAGGGTACATCTTAATATGACATAATATAATTCTTTCACATATGAATGATGGTGTGAGTGAGGACGAAGCATTTGGGTTTTTGCTGCACTACCACCATAGTGATAAAATGGGTGTGGTTTGAAGTCGGTGTGGTTTAAAGGGGGAGTGGTCAAAACTGCCTTCCATTAGCGGCCCTCCACCATGTATGCGAGAGAAATTCCAGCTCTCGGCACCGCAGAAGTTGGACAGCACTGATCCAGACCATATAAGTTAAGAGAATGAGGCCCAGCTACTAGTACAAATGAAAGAAACAACTTTTTTTTTTTTTTTTTAGGCAGTTAAAGAAACTACTAGGAATGTGATAACTAATAACTGAACTGGGCTGTGAATTTAAACTGGTTACACCATTTTTTAGGAAGGAGAGAAGGATTAAAAATGGGTGGAGGGGTTGTCTTTATGTAAAGCCAGATTTAAAGCCATGTGCAAAAGAAATTACCAGAGACACCAATGGAGAGGGTGTGGAATCCTTTTGAGTAGAGATTTCAGCAGGGCTAAAGGTAACAAAGAAAATTATCATTGGTGTATGCTATAAACCACCCGGTATAAGTGAGGAGGATGAGGCCCAGCTACTATTGCAAATGGAGGAGGCCTAACAACTAGTTCAAGTTGTTATTAGGGGGACTTTAATTATCCAGGCTGAAGTAAAGAGGTTAGCAGGTTTGTAAATATGCTAAATGACAACTTTTTATTTTAGGCAGTTCAAAAACCTACAAGGAATGATTCTCTTGGACCAGGTGATATCTAATAACCCTAAACTCTAATATTTCTAAGGGTGAACATTTAGGAAATAGTGAGCTTAGCATGGTCTCCTTTGAAATAATTTTGCAGAGACAGCTCTGTAAAGGAAATTGCTAAATCACTAAATATAAGATGTGCAGATTTTGCCAGTATAGGGGCATCTCTACAATGTATTCACTGGGAAAGGCTTTTCACTGGGTTAAACACAGAAGGAAAATTGAATATGTTTAAAATGTTGCTTAACAATTATAGAGGTCAATATATTCCCTTTGTAAGCAAGAAAAGACATTGCAACCTTTATGGTTGAATAAAAGTGCTAGTGTCAAGGTTGGTAAGAAAAAAACATGCTTTTAAAGCATTCAAGTTAGCTGGGACAGCTGAAACTTTTATCAGGTACAAGGAAGCAAATAGAGCATGCAAAAAGCTATCAGGTGAGCTAAAATAGAGATGGAAAAGGGGTATGGCAGCAAGGAATCCAAAAATATTTAGTAAATAGTACTTGGCTGATGAGAACAAGGAAAAAGCTGAGATTCTGAACTCCTAATTTTCTTCTGTCTCCAAAATTGAGGAGCCAGCTAATCAAGGCTTCCCTTTAAATCAGGGGTCTCAAACTCGCGGCCCGCGGGCCATTTGCGGCCCTCGGTACAGTATTTTGTGGCCCGCACCAACGCCTTCTCAAAAGCAATGAATGGATCGCGATTTTTATTGCGATTCAAGGGATAATGCAAGGCACGGCGGGCGGGAGCTGCTGATTGCGGAAATGACGTTATGCCATCATAACAGTTATTATGGGAAGACGTTCTGTGTGCACAATTAGCTGCTAAGGAGCTAATTTCTGCACACAGAACGTCTTCCCATAATAACTGTTATGATGCAATCAGCAGCTCCCGCCCGCCGTGCCTTGCATTATCCCTTGAAAGCCAATTTTTTGTGAAATCCCTTATGCGGCCCAGCCTCATCCTGACTTTGCCTCCTGCGGCCCCCAGGTAAATTGAGTTTGAGCCCCCTGCTTTAAATAGACCCAATTCTAGTAATATAACTACAGATGCATGGGTCACTCGGGAGGAAATTCAAAAGAGACTTGAACATGTAAAGGTAAACAAAGGTCCAGGGCTAGATGGTATACATTCCAGGTTATTAAACAAGCTTAGGTCTTTCATTGCCAAACCTCTCTTCACTTATTTTTTCACGATTCGTTGAGGTCTGGCATGGTTTCAAGGGACTGGCGAATTGCTAATGTGGTTCTGTTATTCAAAAAGGGATCCTGTTCTCAGCCTGAAAACTATAGGCCTGTTAATCTGACATCAGTGGTAGGAAAGCTTTTGGAAGGGTAATAAAGGATAGGATACTTTGAATACATTGCAATTCACAATACTATAAAATCATGCTGGCACAAACTTATCCGTAACAGATTTTGCCAGACTAATTTAATTGTCTTTTATGAGGAGGTGAGCATGAACCTTGACTCTGGAATGGCAATGGATGTCATCTACTTGGACTTTGCTAAAGCATTTAATACAGTTGATAACATTGAGGAATGTTGGCCTTGAACATAATATTTGTACTTGGATAGAGAACTGGCTGAAGGATAGATTGCCAAGAGTGATGGTAAATGGAACATTGTGTCAACTATAAGTTCCATGCAGGATTCTGCAACTTTGCAGAAGCGATTTGCCAAAATTGTAAAACTGGGCAGCAAAATGTAAAATTTGCAATGTTGAAAAGTGCAAAGTTATGCACTTTGGTAGAAATAATTTAATTGCAGGTATTGGACCCCTTATTGAAACCCATTATCCAGAAAGTTCCGAATTACAGAAAGGTCCTCTCCCATAGACTCCATTTTAACAAAAAAATTCACATTTTTAAAAATGATTTCCTTTTCCTCTGTTATAATAAAACAGTACCTTGTACTTTATCCCAACTAAGATGGAATTAATCCTTATTGGAGCCAAAACAATCCTATTGGGTTTAATTTGTGTTTAAATATTTTTTTAGCAGATTTAAGGTAGGAGATCCGAATTATGGAAAGACCCCTTATGCGGCATACCCCAGGTCCCGAGCATTCTGGATAATGGGTCCCATACCTGTATACTAAATGGTAGTGTTTTGGGATGATCCTTAATTGGGAAGAATCTGGGGAGGTCTCCCATTGAGTATGCAGTGCAGTTTTGGACTCCAGTCCTTAAGAAGGATATTAATGGGTTGGAGAGCGTGCAGAGGATGTGCAACCAAACTGATAAAGGGTATGAAAGATTTAAACTATGAGGTTAGATTTTAAGGGTGGGGCTGTTTTCCTTAGAAAAAAGGCGCTTGCGAGAGGACATGATTACTCTTTACAAGTACATTAGAGGGGATTATAGACAGATGTTCCTTCCCTTAAAAACGATCAGCACACCAGAGGCCACCCCTTTAGATTAGAGGAACAAAAATTTTATTTGAAGCAGCGTAGGTGGTTTATCACGGTAATGGCAGCAAGGTTATGGAATACCCTTCCTACTGATGTTGTGATGGCAGATTCTGTTAATGCCCAGGGATGGATTTGATAGCCTTGCGCCCCGAAGCCGTCCCCTTTCTCTTCTTCATCATAATTTTATTCATTATAGTAATCTGTCTAGACATTCTTCTTTTTTTTCTATACCATTGCTTTCCAACCAATCATATGAAGAAGGCCTGTGATCCACTATATCACACTTGTAGGCCAGTTTATAACAATATGTTGTCACAAAGAAGTTAGTTGTGCCCAATTAAAAAATATTTTTGCAGGACACATTTGTCCTGTTGGCCTACATTTGCAGAGTACTGTGCAAACTGTGCATCAGGTCCCAAAGCAGTAAGTGGGGGGTGCTCTGCCTGAATCTTAGATAATGTTTAATTAATACTTGTTTGCTCTTGTAGATATTCTTGAAAGCTTAACTTGGAAGCCAGTGCTAATTCATGTGAGTATCATCCTGAAGTAAATATTCTTACTGTTTTTTTTGTTTTTTTTTTTATAAATCTGTAAGCAGTGCTGAATTTAGGCCCAGTGGCACCCTGGGAAGTGATGCCTTGAGTGTAATGTCACTTCCATTGTGCATGGCGGCTGGGGAGGTTTTATATACAGCCCCCTGCTTGTAGGGGGGCTCTGTTCAAACCCAAAGAATCTGAAAACCACTGCTGTATACTATTCCTTGCACCCTGTAATCAGCTATTTGTACTTCTGTCTCCTGCATTGCGCTAGTAAAGTTATATTGAAGAACAATATTGATTTCATTGTGTGTATTTCTATACAATTTTTTTTTCTAACAGTGTAATGGCTTCCACTGTTCGTCTGAGATATTGGAACCCACGTCTCCTACGTACAATGTTCCTTCAACTCCAGCGGCAACAAAATACTGGTTTTTTCTGTGATGTTACCCTACAGGGTGGTGAAGGTGAGTTTTTGGACAGGGCAAAATATATAAATTTTGTAATTATAACTATAAGCTATCTACAGTATTCAATTAACAGGGTAAGGTTGGATTTGGACTGGGCAAAATAATATAATACATACAATGAAGGTGGTCCGCATGCCAAATATCCATGTTTCTCAAAGTGCTTGATTCCATAAATTTTACCAGTGTTTCAGCTCTGGCTTGGGGCATTTAAAAAAAAAAAAAAAAAAAAGGAATAAAGCACTTTGAGAAACACAGATATTTGGCATGGGGACCACCTTCATTGCATGTATTACACTCTTCTGGTTCTGAGTGACCAGTTTTAAGGGAGTGCAGCTTTAACTTTATATTTTCTAGGGTAGGAATACGGCTTGTCAGGCCTGCCACGCATGCTTCTTAAAGGAGAATGCAAGTCAAAATTTAAAAAGTATACTGCCCAATAGTCCTCCTATTGTTTTGTAAAAACGCCACACTTTTGGCTCACCTAATCAAATATTTACTTATTTTAGTCACACTTACTTCACATTTTCTAGAACAGGCAGCCATCTCTAAAAAGGTATTCTCCCTTCCTTTCCCTCCTTGCTTCATACTGCACATGTGTTTCATTCCCTCCCCTCTGCCAGATCCGCTTCTGATTGGCTGGTGGGCATGTGTAGCTCAGAACAGGAGACAGGATCAAGTTACACACATGCTCAGAGAATAGGAAGGCTGCCGCTGGCAGCCTACAGGAAGGACAGAGAAATTTCAGTGATGTCACTGTAGTCGTCACACTGCTGTAGGCTGCCAGCACCATATCTCAGAGAAGCAAGCAGGGATCTGGGAATTTAGATATGCAGTAAGTACTTAAAAAGAATGCCTTTAGATTTACTTTTAATTTATATTAACCTTTCATTATCCTTTAATAACCCCCTACATTTTCATCTAAATGTATTACTTCTACAGTGCTGCTTTGGCTATGCTGTAACTGGGTTCAGAGTTTGGAGTCTGCTACACATTAATAGTGTACTATACAGTGCACTAAAATGTTCTCTTTGTAATGCTTATAAACAGCAGCATGTTCACAAATGTTTGCTTCTAAAAGGCTACAGAATATGCGGGTGTTACCAAGACTTTCATCCTGGATATTGGCAAAATTTTTCATAAACAATCTTGTTCAGGAACTTTATTTT
This sequence comes from Xenopus tropicalis, assembly GCF_000004195.4. Lineage (NCBI taxonomy): Eukaryota > Metazoa > Chordata > Amphibia > Anura > Pipidae > Xenopus > Xenopus tropicalis. The sequence goes on from NC_030683.2 coordinate 55,753,270, forward strand.
GCTACTTTATTTGAGGTGTAGTGATGTGCAGGCTGGCCCAGTTTTGGGTCATAAGTGGTGTCGGACTAGGCTTTCCCTGGCGACTTCCTCGCCCATGACCTTACTTGCCCCATCTCTGATGACACAGATGTCTCTGATGTGGTTTGAATAAGGGACTGGAAAAAGTATTGTTGAGAGACTGAATAGGTAGATAATTAATAGTAAGTAACAATAAAATTGTAGTCTCACAGAGCAATAATTTGTGCCTGCTAGGGGTCAGGTACCACTTATTTAAAACCTGGAGAAGGCTAATAACTCGACTATAACAAAGAACTATAACAAAGAAATGATGAAGACCAGTTGCAAAATTGCTAGAAAAAGGCCATTCTTTACCATACTAAAAGTTAACTTGAATGTTACAAGATGGCATTACACCCCAGCTAAACTTCATAAAATGTACCCAAACAGCCCCAAGGTCTGCTGGAGGTGCAACACTGCAGAAGGTACTCACTTACATATATGGCTTACTTGTCCAGTACTCCAACCCTTCTGGCAAGAGGTAATGAATACCATTAACTCTATTACCTTCATGTCACTCAAGCTAGAAAATCCTCCACTTCTGTTCTGTTATACAGTCATGGCCAAAATTGTTGGCACCCCAGAAATATTTCCAGAAAATCAAGTATTTCTCACAGAAAAGTATTGCAGTAACATATGTTTTGCTATACACATGTTTATTCCCTTTGTGTGTATTCGAACAGAACAAAAAAGGGAGGACAAAAAGCAAACTGGACATAATGTCACACAAAACTCCAAAAAATGGGCTAGACAAAATTATTGGCACCCTTAACTTAATATTTGGTTTCACACCCTTTGGAAAAAATAACTGAAATCAGTCTCTTCCTATAACCATCAATAGTTAATGTTCCTGACCGCAAACTGTAAATTTAGTAATCCGTGGGAGACCTCCTGCCAGGACAAATACTTATACGGGAACAAGAAGGACACAACCAAATGGAAGTTCAAACTTGTTCAGTTTATTATTACGTGATCATAGCTTTTATACCCCTTGTGTACATGCAGATACAAAGGAATCATTATAAAAAACATGGAGTAGAACCTCATTAGCTTCAAAGATGGCCTAGCTCATTAGCTTCAGAGATGGCCTTCAAGGACGTCCAATGCGGGACAGGAATTTTAAGGAGGACACAAGGAGTAGAAGATGCGTCAGTGCACAGATAAGATTAACTTGTTGTTCAAGGCATATATTTTGCAAGGTGCAAGCTGTGCAAGGGTACTATTTGGGAAAAACAACTTATGGGATGTTCAAGCCTTGCTGGTTGCTGTTACAAAATGGAGATACATTTCTAAAATGGAGTATGATATGCTAATGCTAAGTGTATCAAAGTTATCAAAATACATGCATATATGAATATATGATTATATTGATATGAAAATATAGGATATTATATCAAACCTCACATCAATAAGCTTCTTACACCTCTCTCCGGGAATTTTGGACCATTCTTCCTTTGCAAACTGCTCCAGGTCTCTCTTATTGGAAGGCCTTTTCCCAACAGCAATTTTAAGATCTCTCCACAGATGTTCAATGGGATTTAGATCTGGACTCATTGCTGGCCACTTCAGAACTCTCCAGCGCTTTGTTGCCATCCATTTCTGGATTCTTTTTGACATATGTTTGGGGTCATTGTCCTGCTGGAAGACCCAAGATCTTGGACACAAACCCAGCTTTCTGACACTGGGCACTAGAGTGCGACCCAAAATCCTTTGGTAATCCTTAGATTTCATGATGCCTTGCACACATTCAAGGCACCTAGTGCCAGAGGCAGCAGAACAACCCCAAAACATCATTGAACCTCCACCATATTTCACTGTAGGTACTGTGTTTCTTTTCTTTGTAGGCCTCATTCCATTTTTGGTAAACAGTAGAATGATGTGCTTAACCAAAAGTACATTTTGGCAAACTGTAGTCTTGCTTTTTTATGTCTCTGTATCAGCAGTGGGGTCCTCCTGGTTCTTCTGCCATAGCGTTTCATTTTATTTAAAAGTCAATGGATAGTTTGCGCTGACACTGATGCTCCCTGAGCCTGCAGGACAGCTTGAATTTCTTTGGAACATGTTTGGGGCTGCTTATCCACCATCCAGACTATCCTGCATTGCAACCTTTCATCAGTTTTTCTCTTCCGTCCACGCCCAGGAAGATTAGCCGTAGTGCCATGGGTTGCAAACTTCTTGATAATGTTGCGCACTGTGGACAAAGGCAAATCTAGATCTCTGGAGATGGACTTGCAACCTTGAGATTGTTGATATTTTTCCACAATTTTGGTTCTCAAGTCCTCAGACAGTTCACTTCTCCTCTTTCTGCTGTCCATGCTTAGTGTGGCACACACAGACACACAATGCAAAGACTAAGTGAACTTCTCTCCATTTATCTGCTTTCAGGTGTGATTTTTATATTGCCCACACCTGTTACTTGCCCCAGGTGAGTTTAAAGGAGCATCACATGTTTGAAACAATCTTATTTATCCAGAATTTTGAAAGGGTGCCAATAATTTTGTCCAGCCCATTTTTGGAGTTTTGTGTGACATTATGTCCAATTTGCTTTTTTCCTTCCCTTTTTTGTTCTGTTCCAATACACACAAAGGGAATAAACATGTGTATAGCAAAATATGTGTTACTGCAATACTTTTCTGTGAGATATTCTTGATTTTCTGGAAACATTTCTGGGGTGCCAACAATTTTGGCCATGACTGTATACAATACCTGAAAAAAACATTACCCTCTCTGATCCTTTAACCTTACACCTTCTGCAAACAGCAAAAGCTTTAATACCCAAGAAATGGAAAACAGCTCCCCCCCCTTACCCGAATGGCTAGCAAATGTTGAGGAGATACGAAAAATTGAAGAACTATCATTAATGTTACAAAATAAGAGCTCACAATATTGGAATATATGGTCCCCTTGGGTTAACTTTGTTAAATCTATTTGATATTTTTGGAAAGAAAATTTATTTTTGCTTGTGTTAACACAAAAAAACAAAACTGTACAAAACCGATCAGTTATACATCTATACTGGCATAAATATACTACTGGATATTGACAAATGTAATTTTGTTATGATTGATAGCAATGACTTGTTATCGGATCTTGCTGTTTGATACTTGTAATCAAAGGATGTTATTCATGGACTACCCTCCCCTAACCTACCCTCTTCTTTTTTCTGTACCCCCTCCACCTTTGGAAAATACAAAATAAATAAAAAGTTGAAAAACTTAAATGTGAACCACCCCTTTGATGCTGATGTTAGCTTTTTTCCATTCTAAAAACAGATCTGTAAATTTGTTTATAGTGTTTGCTATGGCAACCAGAGGCATTTGATGCCATTCACACTTGGGGGAAGGGTATTTAGTAATTTGTATTAGTTACAGTCTGGTTTACTGTCCTTGAGAAAGCACAGTTAATGTTTGAAATGTCAAGATTTTTTTCAGTAAATGCAGGGCCGGAACTAGGGGTAGGCAGAAGAGGCAGCTGCCTAGGGCGCAATGATTGGGGGGTGCCAGGCAGCCTCTCCTGCCTACCCCTAGTCTGCGATCCGCACACCACCCCGCTCCGCTCTCAAACTGCGCGCCAAACAAAACGGGGGTGCGCGATTCTCAAACTGTGCATGCGCGCCAAACAAAAGGGTAGGGGGGGTGCGTGATTCTCAAACTGCGCATGCGCGTCAAACCAAAAGGGGTGGGGGTGGCTTGCGCGATGCAGGGGCGAGGCGGCCGACCAGGTAGCCTAGGGCGCCCGGTCGGCTCAGCCCGCCCCCGAGTAAATGTTTTCATTTTTCTGTCGAGTTTCTGTCCTTATCCGGAAACCATGATCCAGAAAGCTCCGAATCACGGGAAGTCTGTCTCCCATAGACTCCGTTTTAATCAAATAATTCAGAATTTTAAAACGGATTGCCTTTTTCTCTGTAATAATAAGTACCTTGTACTGGATCCCAACTAAGATATAATTAATCCTTATTAGATGAAAAACAATCCTATTGGGTTTAATTAATGTTTTATAGATTTTTTTTTTTTAGTAGACTTGATGTACCGTATATACTCTAGTATAAGCCGAATTTTTCAGCCCCAAAAATGTGCTGAAAAAGTCACTCTCCGCTTATACTCGAGTATATGGCTTGTCTGGCACACAGGGGAGTGCACGCCGAGCGCGCATGTAGTCATGTAAGCATTAGAGATGTAGCGAACCTCACAAAAAAAGTTCGTGAACCCGTTCGTGAACTTCTGCTAAAAAAATGCGAACTTTGCGAACCCCATAGACTTCAATGAGAAGGCGAACTTTGAAACATAGTAAAGCCATTTCTGGCCAAAAAACTGATTTTAAAGTTGTTTAAAGGGTGCCACGACCTGGACAGTGGCATGCCGGAGGGGGATCAAGGGCAAAAATTTCTCTGAAAAATACGTTGTTGACACAGCGCTGCGTTTTGTGCTGTAAAGGGCAGAAATCACACTACATTTCTAAACTTGTGTAATAAACTGCTTTAAAACGTCCGGTGTCTACATGCCAATCAAGTTGTGTAAAGGTTACAGCCGGTTCACACGCAAAGACAAAACGCTGCAGTAGTGGATACGGAATATATTATTGCTGGTGGAAAAACGTCGCTCAGGTGCTTTTATTGCAATGCAATGTCACTACTATCTGTAACGTGTTTGGTGCACTACTATGAACAACAGCAAACAGCACTGGACACGTTAAAGAACAGTACACCAGTCCCCAACACAGCTAGCACTGGGCTCTATAAATTACAGTAGCAAAGTAAAAAAACACAAATAAAAAAAATTATGTGAATGTGTGGTTGGTGCTGGTGCACTACTATGACCAGCACACCTGTCTCCAACACACACAGACGGAGCTGCAGTACACAATGAAAAGAAGAGTAACATTAATCAGAAAATAAAAGCAGTCCTTACAAGGACTATTGGGTTACAGCAGATGAGATCAGCAGGATAGCTGCCCACAGCAGATACATACAGAGCAGTAGAAAGTAGATTACTAGTCAGCAAAGCTACCTAAACTGCCCCTCAAACCCCTGCACAGCTCTCTCCCTATGCTAACTCATCAAGCACACACAGGCAGAATGTAAAATGGCTGCTGGGCTTCGGTTTATATATGAAAGGGAGTGGTCCGTGGGTGGTCCAGGAGGGAGAGCTGCCTGATTGGCTGCCATGTATCTGCTGGCTCTGGGGTGAGAGGTCAAAATTTGGCTCCAGCTAAGGCGAACCCAAAATTGCGAACATGGCTAAAAGTTTGCAAACTTGCGAACGCCCGATGTTCGTGCGAATTAGTTCGCCGGCGAACAGTCCGCTACATCTCTAGTTAGTACATACAAATTGCCCCGGAGATGTCTTTAGCTACTGAAAATTCAACAAAATAACTGGATTTTTGTGGGGTGAAAACACAAAAAAACACATTGACCCCCCAAAACCATATATTTTCGGAAAGTACATATTCGGGTAAATTCAAAATGGGTATCCATGTCTTTCTACTCCAAACTACAGAGTCGCAATGCTTTCCCAAAATTGCCGGTTTTGAAGAAATACCTGAAAATCGCATCAAACCTTCCACTTTCAAGCAACTTACCACCCACATAACATTAGGTACCAAGAAAACACATCCTAAATATGAAAGCCAAGGGTCCACTGAAGAGTTTGATACCCACTGTGCATAGGATCACCGATGTTTCTGGCATTGAGAGACCCCAAAAGGAAGTTAGTGCATACAAAGTGAATACACTGCAATATAAGCTACCGGCATGTGTATTATGTGCCATAAGACCCCCTAACAGTATGGAGACCCTAGAAAACCATATATTTTTTGAAAGTACACATTCTGACAAAACAAAAATGGGTAAATACATTTTTCTACTGCAAACTACAAAGCTATGCTAAACAGAACGGTTTTTAAGACATTTCTGAAAATCGTCACAAAGCTTGCAATTTACTTAATTATGTACCCCTACATTTTGTAACGTATCAACATAAAACATTCTAAATATGAAAGCCAGGGGTTTACTGAACAGTTTGATGCCCTATATGCATAGATTTACCAAACTATGTGGTGTATAGGGGCACCCAAATAAAAATAGTGCATATGAATTTTCACATATGACACTCCGGCTTGTGCAATTTTTGCACCTGGTATGTGTATTATGTGCCATAAGGCCCCCTAAAAGTATGGATACCCTAGAAAACCATATATTTTCCAAAAGTACACATTCTGACAAAACAAAAATGGGTAAATACATTTTTATGCCGCAAACTACAAAGCTATGCTAAACAAAATGGTTTTTATGACACTTCTGAAAATCGTCACAAAGCTTGCATTTTGCCCTATTATGTACCCCCACATTTTGTAACGTACCAACAAAAAAACATTCTAAATATGAACGCCAGGGGTTTACTGAACAGTTTGATGCCCTGTATGCATGGATTTACTAAACTATGTGGGGTACAGAGGAAGCCAAATTGAAATACAGCAGACAAAATGTCCATGTGCAAAGACAAGTAACAAAGAACAATGTGAAATGCAGTAAAATTGCTTTTTTTTTTATCCTAGTGATATCTGCAATCAGAATCACAGTTTGAGTATTTTGGTTTGGGCAAATTAGTTGTGAGAGATGCAATGGAAAAGGTCATTATTTGGTGTATTTCCACCAGTGTTTAACCCTTTCCCTTGCCAAAACCGTAGGTACTACGTTGTTTTAAAAAAAGCAGTTATATGCCGACGACGTAGTACCTACGGTTTTGGTACTAGTGTCATTTATGTCAGCTGTGCCCCCAACACCCTCGGCAAGGAGCCAAGGGGGCTGGCAAGTTGGTCCAGCGATGCGATCGCATCGCAGGACCTAGCTACAAGCAGCAGACCGATCGCATGCGTCTGCTGCTTGTACTGTCTGTTCCCCTGCTCCTAGCCCCGCCCCTGCACTTCCTGTGCTGCGAGGACTGCCTGCGATCCCTGAGACCTTCTGCTGGTAAGTGCTCTTTATTTGCCTAATACACACTCACACATATTTACAGGCATTTACACACATTTACACACACATCTACACACAATTTAGCATTTTTATTATTTTTTTTCCGATTTTGCACATGCTAGCACACTTTAGCACACTTATATACACACTTACACACTATCACACAAATTTTAGATGTGTGCAGACATTTGTCTTTAGTTTTTTTCCCTAAAAAAATTATTTTGGCAGCATGACTATTGGATCTATTATTCTAACCACTAATTACACTGTGTTGTGACTTATTTTGTTGTTTCATCAATTTACACAATTTTTGTGGTTTTATTGCATTTTTATCCCTGTATATCTGTTCCTAATCTGTTTTTAGCGTAGCTTTGCCATGCAGTACTTTGGTGTAGAAAAATAACTTTACCTATTTTGAATTCCTCAGAATGTGTACTTTCCAAAAATAGGTTTTCTGGGGGTCTGTGTATAGTTAGGGGGGTTACTGCACATAATACGCTGTCAGGGGGCTCTGTGTGCAAAAGCTGAGCTGGCAGGCGAGAAATCCTTATGTGCTATTTTCATTTTGGGTTCAGTAAATACCGCATACTTTGGTATATCTATGTATATTGGGCATCAAACTGTTCAGTAGGCCTCTGGTGTTCCTATTTGGGGTGAATTGCCTTTGTACGCAAGAAATTGTGTGAGATAAATGCGGCGAATCGCAACATTTGTATGCAATTTTCTGAAATGTCATAAAAACCACTAACTTTACGAAAGCTTTGCAGATTGGTACTTTGGTGTAGAAAGGACTCTTTACCCATGTTGGATTTGTCTGAATGTGTACTTTCCAAAAATATATGGTTTTCTGGGTTTTTCTGTACAGTTAGGGTGTCTTACTGCACATAATACACGGTCAATGGGCTTTTTTTTGCAGAAATTGAGTTGGCAGCTGAGAATTCCTATGCACTATTTTCATTTGAGTGCCTCTGTACACCACATACTTTGGTAAATCTTTGCATATTGGGCATCAAACTGTTCAGTAGACCGCTGGCATTCATATTTAGGGTGATGTGTCATTATATGTAAGAAATGCTGTAAGATAAATACGGCAAATTGCAACAATTTTAGGCATTTTTCAGAAAAGTCATAAAAACCATCAACTTTAGGAAGGCTTTCCAAATTAGTACTTTGGCATAGAAAGTCTTCTTTACCCATGTTAGATTTATCAGAATGTGTACTTTCCAAAAAGATATAGCTTTTAGGGGTCACCCTACATTTCTGCAGCTTCTACCCCTCATAAAACTGCCATGTGTTTATGAATTAGGTAAATGTAAGCCATGAAATTAGACCTCTGGGGTTCATATTTAGGGTGTTTTATCTTGGTACCTAATGACCTGTAGAAAATAAGATGCTGCAATATGGAAGTTTTGAGGTGATTTTTGGAAATGTCATAAAAATCGTCAAACTTAGGAAAGCTTTGCAGCTTGGTATTTTGGAGTAAAAAGAAATGGGTACCCATTTTAGATTCAGGGGAATGTTTACTTTCCAAAAATATATAGCTTCCTGTGGTGAGCGTACTTTTTTGTAGCATTATCCCACATAAAGCATGTAAATGTGTTGATTTTGAAGGAGCTGAAATGACAGAAATGACAGTACATATGGGGGTATAATCACATTGGGGCCCCTACATGCCACATACTTAGGTAAACCTATACATATTGGGCATCATACTGTTCAGTGGGCCCCTGGCGTTCATATTTAGGGTGTTTTATCTTGGTACCTAATGATATGTGGGAGATAAGATGCTGCAAACTGGAAGCTTTGAGAGGATTTTTGGAAATGTTATCAAAATTGCCAAATTTAGGAAAGCTTTGCGGCTTGGTACTTTGGAGTAGAAAGACAAAAGTACCCGTTTTAGATTCGGGGGAATGTGTACTTTCCAAAAATATATGACTTTCTGGGGTGAGTGTACTTTTTACTAGCTTTATCTCACACAAAATGATGTAAATGTGTTGATTTTGCAGAAGCGGAAATAACAGAAATGATAGATCATATGGGGGTATGTTCACATTGGGGCCCCTACATGCCACATACTTAGGTAAACCTATACATATTGGGCATCATACTGTACAGTGGGCCCCTGGCGTTCATATTTAGGGTGTTTTATCTTGGTACCTAATGATATGTGGGAGATAAGATGCTGCAAACTGGAAGCTTTGAGAGGATTTTTGGAAATGTTATCAAAATTGCCAATTTTAGGAAAGCTGTGCGGCTTGGTACTTTGGAGTAGAAAGACATGGGTACCCATTTTAGATTCAGGGGAATGTGTACTTTCCACAAATATATGGCTTTCTGGGGTGAGCGTACTTTTTGTAGCTTTATTCTACATAAAATGATGTAAATGTTGATTTTGCAGGAGCTGAAATGACAGAAATGATAGATCATATGGGGGTATGTTCACATTGGGGTCCCTACATGCCACATACTTAGCAAAACCTATACATATTGGGCATCAAACTGTTCAGTGGACCCCTGGCGTTCATATTTAGGGTGTTTTATTCGGTTACTTTATGACCTGTAGGAGATAAGATACTATAGACTGGAAGCTTTGAAGTGATTTTTAAAAAAATTCAGAAATTTTGATAAAAACCAATAACTTTAGGAAAGCATTGCGACTTGGTAGTTTAGAGTAGACAGACAGTTCTACCTATTATGGATTCCTCAGAATCTGTTCTTTTTAAAAATGTATAATTTTCTGGGATAAACCTTCTTTTAGTGGAATTTTTGGCCTTGAAATCTAAAGTATGCAGCTTTCTGAAGCAGTGCTTTGGAAATTTGGTAGTGTACTACTGGGAGTTTTTGACCTATACAAGTGAGAAATCTCCATAAAACTATATATATTTGGTATTGGCACGTTCAGGAGACATGGGACTTTCCAAATCAGTTGTAATTTCATGCATAAACTAATTTTTGTTTCTGGTGCATGTGTTTATATTATGGAAAATATGATTTTTTTTTCATTTTTTAGACATTTAGAAGCCTATATCTTGTTACAGAATTGGAATTACACAAAAATTCTACCATATTTTAAAAGCTTCAGTTGTCCTGAAATAAACAATATATAGTTTTCCTGGGTAAACTAAAAGTCCCCCCGAGGAAAGGCCCCTAAAGTGATACCAAAAACAAGAAAATAAATAATAAAAGTAAAAATCTATCTAAGGAAACAATGTGCAATAAATAAAACAAATATATAAACTACGAAATTCGTACCAAATTAAGCGTTGAGGTCCAGGTGTAGATACCCCGAACTTAACACTAATGTAGAAAGGCAAAGCCCATAAAGTCCAATGAAATCAATTTCACTCACCCAGGTCCCAAGGTGGTCCGGGTGCTCAGGGCCCCGAACCCGTAGCCAAGGAGATTATTCCAAATTCAAACGAAAGAAGCACCAAGCACTCCGGATTTCAAACGATAAAACCCATCTTTATTAGTCCATTAAAATGCGAATACCTAATACCTCAGAATCAATTCTGAATCAATGATTCTAAGGTATTCGCATTTTAATGGACTAATAAAAATGGGTTTTATCGTTTGAAATCCGGAGTGCTTGGTGCTTCTTTCGTTTGAATCCCTAAAGTGATACAGTGCAAAATGTCTGGCAGTAGAAGTTCCACTTTGTCCAAAATGCAGTGAAAGGGTTAAGGTGGGATACAAGTAGAACCAGGAAAAAGGCCTGGTTTTACATCAGGTAATGCTGTGTTTATGTTACTGGCTTAGGAAAATCCAAATAAATAGGTTCCTGGAGTAAATGGAGGGTTAATTGGTTAGGTCCTCCATTCCAAACTCTCTTTAATGTTTTCAGTTGGCCAGCTGTAGGGAGCTGCCCGATTAGGCTGCAGGTGAGCAGCAAATAAAAGGGCTGTGTGATTACACAGGGGTTAGAGAGAGCAGAAGGTTGATCCTTGACTCAGAGTAGGTCACTCTCAGAGCAGGGCACAGGGCAGGAAGTTGCCTGCCTGTGTTAGGAACTCCCAGAGGAGCTGGGGGTGCCACCTGCCACTGCCAGGAGCAGAGGGAGTTATGACAGACGGATGAGTGCTGTCATAAGGCTTAAGGTGAAGCCTGAGTGTTCCAGAGTGTGGAAGTAACCCTGGAAGGTGAGAGCCCTGAAGGAGGGACATATCCTAACACTGAACTGTTTATGAACTGCCTTATGTTGATGTTGGGAAGAATTTGCCCTAAATAAACCTGTGTTTGTTTGAAGAAGTGGTGTCCCTGTCTCGTATGCTCCAGATCCTCTGCATGCCTGCCTACCATTGCTAATTCCCCCAAAATTACGTGTACAGCATGTCACTTAGTTTTACAGACAAAGTCAAGTGAACAACAACTATGCATGACTAAAAATGCAATTAAAATTATGCCCGGGAGATCCACTGACATTAATTTAAGAAGACTCTTTACCAATTTACAAATCCCTCACTTAGAGACGAGCACCAGGGTTGTGGCCTCCCTAGTCTCCGCCAAAGCTTTTGACTCAATTGAATGGGGATATCTATGGGAAGTCTTATCCGGCTTCGGCTTTGGCCAATCATTTTTAAAGTGGATCAGGCTGCTATACCAACGTCCCACAGCAAGAGTCCGAGTAAATGGGATCACATCTCCCCCTTTTTCCTTGGAAAGAGGGACTCGCCAAGGCTGTCCACTCTCACCAATATTGTTTGCCCTGGCAATAGAGCCCCTAGCCATACTGATCAGGAACTCCCCGGGTATTAAGGGCCTTACATATGGTAATATCAAAGAAAAAGTATCATTATATGCAGATGACCTACTAATATATATATATATATATATATATATATATATATAATATATAAAACAGTCCACCTTGAAAAAGGTCCCAAAAGGGACCGAAACGTCGGTTGTACATGCAATTATAATACACGAGAGATTTTTTGAAACACAAAGACCCTTGGTGCTGGCTGTTTTATTTTGATATTTATATAATATATATATATCTCGCAGATCCCAGGGATTCGCTGACCTCTCTGTTGCAACAAGTGGATAATTTTGGCCACTATTCCTGCCTGTGAGTCAACTGGGATAAATCAAACCTTTGTCCTATAGATCCTCTCCAACCACAACCCGTCGTACCCAATATCTCTCTAAAGTGGGCAAATCAATTTAAATACTTAGGAGTTTGGATAACTGCAGATCCTACTAAATACATCTCACTTAACCCTGACCCCTTACTTGCGGATCTTAGGGGCTCTGGCACACGGGGGAGATTAGTCGCACGTGACAAAACTCCCTGTTCGTGGGCGACTAATCTCCCCGAGTTGCCATGACCCGCCGGCGAACATGTAAGTCGCCGGCGGGATGGCACATGCGGCGGCGCGATTTCCTGAAATCGCCGAAAAAGATTTGCGCGAAATCGCGCCGCCGCGTCTGCCATCCCGCCGGCGACTTACATGTTCGATGGCGGGTCATGGCAACTCGGGGAGATAAGTCACCCACTAACAGGGAGTTTTGTCGCGGGCGACTAATCTCCCCGTGTGCCAGCGCCCTAAAACCCTAAAATTTTTATACATACTGCATAATGCCCCAATCTTTATCCCCAAAGTCGTCTTTAAGAAACTTAATCAAATTATCCTACCATTTGTCTGGAACAATCGGCCCCCTAGAATGGCCTGGACGAAACTTTGCGCTCCCTTAACCGAAGGAGGCCTAGCTCTCCCTCACTTTTATCACTGCTTCTTAGCCTCGCAGATACACTTTTTACACTGGTGCTTTATTCATGACCCTTATAACCCAAATATGCAGCTCCAGGCAACAATACTCGGCTCACTGGAAGGACTAAGTAATTTTCCATATCGACGCCTTAAAGACACAGGCCCACTGCCAACAACTCTAACTAACCCGCACAAAGCCTGGACCATAGCACACTACTCAAACACCCGCCACCTTTACTCACGTCTAGGCTTCCTCTGTGGGGTAACCAATACTTACCACAATTTAGATCACTACACAACTTCGTATATTGGCCTCGCCACAATATTAAATATCTGGGAGATCTTATGGAACACTCAACCTTCCCAACATATGCACAGATCCGAGAGAAAGCTCAACAACCTACTCTTCACTTTTACAAATATCTGCAGCTGCGATCAGTGTTCAGGGACCAATTTGGCACTCTCACCCCTCAGCTTATTTCGTTAACAGTGGAGGTAATCCTCCATTCTAGTAATCCAGCAAAGTTTACCTCAAATCTATAACAAAACTTACTCTCAGCAGGCCCCAAACCCTTTAACTCGGCACAAATATGGTGGACTTCCCAAATACCAACACTCACCCAAGATGATTGGGAGGAGGCAACAGACCCCATGTATAACTGTCTCATCTCTACTACAGACAGATTGATACAGTATAAAACCTTTCATCACCTGTATATCACACCATTAAGGTTGCACCAGATGGGCCGTACCCCAACAGATAAGTGCCCGAGATGTGCAGCTAAGTTCTGGTCAGCAGTCACTAAATACTTATCGAATAACTTAGCCTTCCCTACTGTGACTGCTCCCAAAACTTGCTTACTAGGAGTCCTAGACAGTATAATTGCTCAAAATAACTCCCGGATACGCAATGCATTGGATGGGCTCTACCCTGCCCACCGTTACAGCCTGGAAGAATCTAGTGAATGCGGTAGCTCCTCTATATAAACTCACATATGAGACTAGAGGCGCACCTGATAAATTTGACAAAGTTTGGGGCCCTTGGTGTGAACTAGAGGGAAACTGATCGATCCCGCTCCTAGTTGCATAGTAAGTCCCCCAGTACCTTCCCACCTTTTCTGCCACACCCTGAATATCTTACTCAGTAAGGTGACGGACCCAATATGCTGGAACTGCTGCCAGACTCACATTCACACTCTGTAATGTTACACCTATCCCTTTGATTTTGGTAACAAATGTTAGAGATAGACCTGGAAAAGAAAGTCCAATACGTTTTCCTCATTGTATTATTAAATGTGTTACTTTATGTTTTTGTTTGTATGAAAATTAATAAAATACACCTTTAAAAAAAAGAAAATGCAATTAAATGGCTAAACATGCAATAAAATGACTAAAAATGCACCAAAATCACAGAAAATGTAACAAAAACACCAAAATAATTAACAAAAGGTATTGCGCAGTGCGGTTAGTGAATACGCAATCCGCAATGGCAATGAAACATTTTTTTCAGGCAAGAATAAAAACGATGCGATAAAAAAAATTACAAAATTACATAAGTGTGTGTGTACACATGGCAAAATGTGTTTTGTGTGTGTGTGTGCAAGTAAGTGTGAGTGCTGTAAGTTGTGTGAATGTGTGAAACCCCCCATCTTCCCCCAAAAATGTATGTGTAAGTGTGAGTATAAGTATGTATTAGTGTATTATGTGTGTGTATGTATGTTTTTTAACACTTACCTGGGACAAGCAGTCACACAGATTCTCTGGAGGTGGGAGGAAGGACCCAGGAGCCGTGCTGCAGCTTCTTTCTTCCGATCAGTCAGTATGCAGAGAGAGGGAGGGGGAGAGCAGGAAATGACAGGCACGCACAGACAGCATGTCTGCCATTTCATATGGGGCCCCATGGCGATCGCGCCCCAGGGGCCACTCGTTCCCCCCCTCTGCTCGTTGTCTAGGGGCTGGGGAACGAGCGGGGAGCAAAGGAGCGGCTTGAAAAGCCGCTCCTCCGCTTCCAAACCCGGAAGTGCAGCAGGACGTAGAATCTACGTCCTGTGGCACTTAGGTACTTATATACACAGGATGTAGATTCTACGTCCTGTGGCACTTAAAGGTTTAAATGCCCAAATTGTACTTCTTGTAGATATACGACTCCTGGAGAATCTTTTCTACATCCTCAGACTGGCAAACGTCTGTTTATCAGGCATCACATTACTTGTACTACATCATATGTCATTTACATGATTATGTGCCCATGTGGCCTTTCGTATATAGGCAAAACTGATCAACCTTTAAGATTACATATGGATGGACATCGTTCAGCAATTAGTACAGCATTTCGAGATGGGGTGACAAATAAACCAGTAGCTAAGCATTTTCTAGAGTTTGGGCATAGGCTACCCACTTTTCGCTATATAGTGATTGATCATGATCCCCCATTAAGGAGGGGTGGCAACAGGTCCAACTGCCTTCTTCAGAGGGAGGCATTTTGGATCAAAACACTGAATACACTGGCTCGATTTGGTCTAAACGAATATTGTTCATTTTTATGCTTCCTTAACCAACGCTAGATTTTTGGTGTTATCCCACTCCACTGCCTTGGATATATATATATATATATTTTATACATATGTTTCATGTTTTTATTGCTATATGTGTTGGGTTTTATACCTGACAAAAAAGTTTTTATTACATTGGTATAGTATTACACTGGTTGACTTCACCTTCACTAGTTTGGGTATATTGCTAAATGTGTATTTAGTATATTCTATGCTTTCATACCTAAAAAATAGGTTTATTGCATCGGTATATTGTATATTGCCAAATGTGTGCACAGTTTAGTCTATGCCTTTATACCTTATAAAAAAAGTTTTATTGCATCAGTATATTACTATACTTGTTGACTTCACCTTCACTAATTTGGGTATATTGTCAAATGTTTGTATATTATTATTATTATTAACATTTATTTATAAAGCGCCAACATATTCCGCAGCGCTGTACAATAAGTGGGTTACATACATTGGACATACAGAGTAACATATAAAGCAATCAATAACCGATACAAGAGGTGAAGAGGGCCCTGCCCAAAAGAGCTTACAATCTACAAGGAGAAAGGGTTGAGACACAAGGTGTGGGAATGGGCATGACCAGAGTTGTGAGAGGTGGGGCACAGGGTATTGCTAAACTAGATTAGGGTAAGCCTCTCTAAATAAATGTGTTTTTAGAGATTTCTTGAAGGCAGAGAGATTGGGAGAAAGTCTGACAGTTTGTGGGAGCGAATTCCAGAGAAGGGGGGCAGCCCTTGCAAAGTCTTGAATGCGAGCGTGTGAGGAGGGAATGAGAGAGGAGTTGAGGAGCAGGTCAGTAGAGGAGCGTAACAAGCGGGTTGGATGGTACCTAGAGATGAGTTCAGAGATGTAGGGTGGGGCAGAGTTATGGACTGCTTTAAATGTGAGGGTCAATAGCTTGAATTTTATCCTGGATGGTAGGGGAAGCCAGTGCAGGGATTGGCAGAGCGGCATGGCAGAGGAGGAGCGGTTGGAGAGGCGTATGAGCCTGGCAGCAGTATTCATTATGGACTGGAGAGGGGACAGTCTTTGGAGGGGAAGGCCAATTAATAGGGAGTTACAGTAGTCCAGGCGAGATATTATAAGAGAGTGAATAAGAATTTTGGCAGCATCTTGGGTGATAAATGATCGGATTTTGGAGATATTTCTTAGGTGAAAGTGACATGATTTGATAAGTGATTGGATATGAGGGGTGAAGGACAGGGCAGAATCAAGGATAACCCCAAGGCACCGGGCCTGGGAAGATGGCGTGATGGTAGAATTGTTAACCGTTATAGATACCTCGGGAACAATGTGGGCGTTGGATGGGGGAAAGAGAACCAGTTCAGTTTTAGAGAGGTTTAATTTCAGGTATCGTTGGGACATCCAAGTGGAGATAGCGGACAGGCAGGAAGAGACGCGAGTTAGAAGCTCTGGGTTGAGATCAGGAGAGGAAAGATAGATCTGAGTATCGTCAGCATAGAGGTAGTACTGAAAGCCAAAAGAACTGATTAGTTTGCCAAGTGAGGAGGTATAGAGAGAAAATAGTAAGGGGCCCAGGACAGAGCCTTGAGGAACCCCGACAGAAAGAGGCAAGGGAGAAGATGATTCCCCATTGTAAGAGACACTGAAGGATCGATCTGAGAGATAAGATGAAAACCAGGATAAGGCAGTGTCACGAAGGCCAAGAGAGCGGAGAGTCTGGAGGAGAAGAGGGTGATCCACAGTGTCAAAAGCAGCAGAGAGAGATCGAGAAGTATTAGTAGCGAGTAGTGTTTTTTGGCTTTAGCCGAAAGGAGGTCATTTGTTAGTCGGGTTAGAGCAGTTTCGGTGGAGTGTTGTTGTCTAAAACCAGATTGTAGGGGATCCAGGAGGTTATTGTCAGAGAGGAATAGCGCCAGTCGGTTGTATACTAGGCGCTCAAGCAGTTTGGAAATGAATGGGAGCAGAGAGATAGGTCGGAGGTTAGTAGGATTGGAAGTATCTAGGGAGGGTTATATTATACTTTATGCTGTGTAATTTTGAGATATTTTATTCTCTGCTTGATTCAGGGTTGGGGTTTATCACATGATTCACTCACATGATTCTATTGTTACATCTCATTGGGTCTGATTTGGGTTAGTGATTTATATATAGAAGTGTTTGTATTACTAGTATTGTGGTCTTGAAAAAGGTCTTAGAAGGAGACCGAAACGTCGACCTAGTTTTATGGAACAATAAAAGTAATTTTTTTGTAAATGTTCCCTGTGTGCAGGGCCGCTGCTGGCCAAATGGGTGCCCTAAGCAGAAATTTACTTTTGTGCCCCCTCCCCCAAATATTACGGAAGTAAAAAAATTTAAAAAACCACCTACTATAGGGGCCCCACACACACACAGTGCCCCCAATTGCCCCCATAGACAATGCCCCCATAGTAAGTGCCCCCAATAGCCCCCATAGATTGATTGAACTATCCGGGACAGCGGGATGCGCTATAAAAACCGGTGGGACAGTGTTGGGGGGTATGTTAGAATATATAAAAATGTTTTGTTTTTTTTTTGGAGCAGCTGAGATGGTGCCCCCCTGGGAGTTGGTGCCCTATGCAGACTGAGTACTCTGCTTATAGGGAGCGGCGGCCCTGCCTGTGTGCACCTGCCTATGTGGGATTTTGTGTGAGTATGCAGAGTGGGTAGCACCTGGGTCATTTGATTGAGGATTCATGGGAGTACTGAAATCTTTTCGAACTTTTATAT
Organism: Xenopus tropicalis; assembly: GCF_000004195.4. Lineage (NCBI taxonomy): Eukaryota > Metazoa > Chordata > Amphibia > Anura > Pipidae > Xenopus > Xenopus tropicalis. The sequence continues at coordinate 55,771,281 of NC_030683.2, forward strand.
ATATATATATATATATATATAATATAGATAGATAGATAGGCAGAATAGAACAGCACTCACAGGAATTTGCACAAAGGGACATCAAATGAAGTGAAGAAAAAGAGGTTCTTTATTTAGTCCGACGTTTCAGTTCCGGTTGGAACTTTCATCAGGGACAGCAATGTTACAGTGAACAGTGAACGCTATTTAAACCCAAAAGGGCGCCAAAAATAGTTGCTAAGCAACCCCAACATACAGTGAGAACATAAAACGAAAAAAAACGAAAAAAATGAACAATCAGCAAAACTAAAGGATATATAATAGTAAAAGCATAATGGGCATGATGTTACACACAAAAGGTAAGGTATTGTTCCAGATCGCAAGAAATGGCAACGCTGTTTCTTCAGGGTTGCTCAAAAAACAGAAGTCACCGAAAGCCCTGAGTCCCCCCATATAGGGCGCACACTTTTTAACTTGCAACTATCCTTACCGGCTAGGCACCTTCCATGCTGCCAATTCCCGTAGCGATCCATGCAGGCACAACCCCGTACTGCTTCCTATGCGGTTGCTAGGCAACCCGCCAGTGGTGAGCGGACTTGCAAAGTCCCGTGCGCCTAGGCAAAGCACCGTAAGTTACTGCGCATATACACGGACCGCTATTAGCGAGCGGTTTTGCATAATCCCTAGTCCAGCGGGTACTTTAATCAACTAGGTCCACGATTATGTGGCCAGAAGATCGTGAGTGCCCCGACATGGGTCGCGTGCAATCAGTAGATAGCTTTGCAACTTTTTATCCACCTCTGTGCTTTAACACAATGTAATATTCATGTATGACATTTGTAACAATTATTTGTATCCATTCTGCTGGGCTCAATTTGAACGTCTAATACACCAAAATATTGTTCCTTTTTTTATTTTTTCTATATATTTTGTTCTATATACTTTTTTACTTTTGTCCCGCTTGCTCCTTGATCCCCCTTAGGTATATTAGAAAGGGTAGCAGGTGTACCCTCTATGCACACTTTAGGGGCAGCAGGCGTACCCCCTTCCTCTGTATCCTATACTTTTATGCACCTCAGTCCACCTTAGCTGCCACTGCACTCCCTAGTGGATCCCCTCCCCCGTGATGATGCCCTGCGTAGGGCCACAACTGTCAGCCCCCAAGTGAGAGGTGCATATGGCAACACCACTTTGTATCCCAGTTTATCTGGAAACACGGCTATCTACTGATTGCACGCTACCCATGTCGGGGCACTCACGATCTTCTGGCCACATAATCGTGGACTTAGTTGATTAAAGTACCCGCTGGACTAGGGTTTATGCAAAACCGCTCGCTAATAGCGGTCCGTGTATATGCGCAGTAACTTACGGTGCTTTGCCTAGGCGCACGGGACTTTGCAAGTCCGCTCACCACTGGCGGGTTGCCTAGCAACCGCATAGGAAGCAGTACGGGGTTGTGCCTGCATGGATCGCTACGGGAATTGGCAGCATGGAAGGTGCCTAGCCGGTAAGGATAGTTGCAAGTTAAAAAGTGTGCGCCCTATATGGGGGGACTCGGGGCTTTCGGTGACTTCTGTTTTTTGAGCAACCCTGAAGAAACAGCATTGCCATTTCTTGCGATCTGGAACAATACCTTACCTTTTGTGTGTAACATCATGCCCATTATGCTTTTATTATTATATATCCTTTAGTTTTGCTGATTGTTCATTTTTTTCGTTTTATGTTCTCACTGTATGTTGGGGTTGCTTAGCAACCATTTTTGGCGCCCTTTTGGGTTTAAATAGCGTTCACTGTTCACTGTAACAATGCTGTCCCTGATGAAAGTTCCAACCGGAACTGAAACGTCGGACTAAATAAAGAACCTCTTTTTCTTCACTTCATTTGATGTCCCTTTGTGCAAATTCCTGTGAGTGCTGTTCTATTCTGCCTATCTACATATTGTTACTTTGTCCAGGCACCCAGGTAGAGTCTAATTCTTTTGGAGTGCAGCTTCATAACCCGCTTGTATATATATATATATATATATATATATATATATATATATATATATATATATATATAGGAATAGATGACGAAGAAGCCGCTCTCACAGGACTTAAATGCAAAAATAAAGAATTTATTGATAGAAATGGTGAACTGACGTTTCGGCTAAAAACCTGAGCCTTTCTCAACGTTACAAAACAAAGTGAGTGTAAACCATAAATACAACTGGTGGGAAATTCAAACAGAGACGTGTGGTTGTGACGTCACAGTTGTTCTCCTTTAAGAAACATCTGTTGCACTTTTACAGGCAACTGTCACAGATAGGATGTAAGTTTGTGAGCAAACTACAGTATATACACTAAATGGCAACAAGCCAACCCTCAGATCACGGAAGAGCTATGGGAAGACATACTAGACTCTGCATTTGAAGCGGTCATAAGTAGCAAAGACAAAATGACTCATCTAAATTGAAGACCAAATTGAAGCCAAACCTCAGCCTAGAATGCCCACAATGCAGACACACTCCAGCAGAATATATGCATATGGTATGGTCTTGTCCACAAATTCAACTATTTTGGAAACAGGTAGTACACAGTATCAATATCAAAAGAGATCTATGACACTGGATAGAAAGTCACTGTGTCCCCATCATCACCCCCCCCCCTGCCGCCTCATGGTAAAACATGTAAAATCACGGCCAATAATTGAGTCTCCCGACTCTCATATGATTATTTTACGTGGTATAACTTACTTACAGGTCATATCTACAATGGAAAAAGCACCACAATTGTTTAGTTGTTGTATTAAACTTTATTGAAAAAACAGTAGCAAATATAACTACTGTATTGCACTGTATATGACTGTTACTATTTGAATGCTCAATAAAAGAAATGTAAAAAAAAAACATTTTGTCCCTACTCCCTGCTTAATTAAAGTGTTAGTAATGTTTGATATTCCATGTACTATTATCCAACCTGTAAATGTTATGGACTAATCATGATACTTTACCAATTCACCTTACTTTCCATGTTTAATTGTAATGAATCTCTAGCCCACAGGCACTAAGAGTGCCATCATTCATTTTTATTTTAATGGGTATTCCACAATGGTCTCACACATGTCTTAGTTATATGTTTTGCCACAAATAACTCAGGTAGTTATGTCAGATTTCCCTATTCTGTTTTTGCCTGATTTACAGTTGTACATATTACAACCACAATGGTTTTCACCAAATAGTTTTGACATCTTGTAAAATTTGTGCAAATGATGGATGTTTTGTTTAAGTTATTTAATTATTGAAATACAATTATTAACAATATTCCTCTGTATTCTTTCTTACAGTTTTATTGCTTTTGTTTTATTTTTTCTCCTGAAAACCCAGCCGCCCTCCTCTTGCATCCCTGCCTGCTCGCACCAAGGTAGGAGAGCGGCTTGGGAGGGAGGATTTTGTTAACTACAAAGAATGTGGGCCCCCATGGTCCAGCCCATCTACCCTATGGGATCTGTTACTCTATAGTTATGCCAGTGATAAATATTAATGAAAATGTGGGCCTCCTATTTATGAAATTTTATATCAATTTTGGTAGTCAGACAAACCAGTTTTCTAGGTTTGTGAATAAATTTGTGAAAAGTCCATTTGCCTCTTGATTTTCTTATGAATTAAATTTTTGGTCTTAAACGAACTGTAATGCTAAAAAAAATGTAAGTAAAACAATTTCACTTTAACCTGCTCCAGTAATATTTCTGTCCAGCAGAAAGTTTATTATATTCAAAAATATAGAAAAATTTACTTTTGGTTGTACAGTGTCTTTTCAGTAAGGCACCAGGGTGACGTGGCGCTCCACATGTCCTCCTAGTCAGACTTCTAAACAGGAAGTTATTTCTTGTGGCTTTACTGATGATTTTTAAGCCCCTTGGGTTATTCCTTTACTGTGAGCAGTAATAAAGTCAACACACACATTTCTTCCCTGCTCGTATCTCTTACAGAACGACATTATGCTACGAAAGTAACACTGCCCACATTCACCCTATCCTGGAACCTAAACTAAAGGCAAATTGAAAAATCTACTTTAGAGCAACAACATTTAACTTCTGATTTTACCAGGTCTGGATAGGAGGAAATTTATAACAGTATTTTTGATAAAGTATTGAATAAGATAGGGCATTTATTGTAACAGGGTAGAATGGATTTTTTACTTCAATTTTTAGTGTTACAGTTGATTTATGTCAGAAGCTCTTTTTAGAGAAAGACAGTTATGGCTTTGGGATAGTGACACTTGTTATCATGGAGTTACAGTATAGCCTTAACAATATGCCTTTCACACTGCCACTGTCACCTCACCTATATTCAGTTAGCTGCAGAGAACATTACATTCAAACAGCTGCTTTGAGAGCACAACTACAAAGTATATGCAGTCCTATATTAGCAACTTTTTAAATGGAGGGAAAACAGTAAATAGGAAAACTCTCAAAACAATAATGAAGTCGTAAATTGTTGGTAACTTACAAGTATTCCGTGCGTTTACATTGATTTTAGCACAGGGCAAGATACATCTACTCTTTTTTTTATTTTACAAACATGATAGACTTTATACAATATTGTCCTTCAGACTGCGCGCCTTCAATTGCTGAAATAAAACCTCCAGTATGTATTTAATAAATGCCAACATATTAAATAACTGTATACATTAAACATACAATAAAGCATGCAAAATAACCATTACATGAGGTAAAGAGTCCCTGTCTTTAACAGTCTGACAGAAGAAAGGGTGCAAACACAAGATGTGGAAGTTTCCATATAGTTAAGGTTGCCTTTGATACCTTAATAAAATAATGGGTAGCTGTGTAGGGTTTTTTTCAGGAACCGGGAGAAAGAGAACAGATAATAATGCTCTTCACATAACTGAAAAAGAAGAGGTTTATCTTTGCCATATTGGTAAGGAACATGCAGCTTGTGAAAGCACATTTGGGTTGCAGTATATTAACTGTGTGAAATAGAGCAATGCATAATTTGACCAGTTTATCTCCAGAAGAGCACAGATGGTGAGCAGAATATGGGGGGAAGTAGAGAGGCCATCTGGTTTTATTAAACATGATAAAACTTTAAGGAACTGTTAATTGTATTTAGAATTAACTTCTCTCTGATAGGTCTTGTTTTAAATATATACAATTTTGCGGTTGTATTTAATAAAACTGTGATTTTTTTTCTGCAGGTGAGGGAGTCAGTGTTCATGCTTGCCTTCTTGCAGCATGCAGTCCATATCTTGCTAAACTACTTGCTTCTGTTACTGAAGTATCACAACTTGATACTGATTCTGCAATTCAGACAGATTGCACTGGACACATCCTTACTGTACCAGGGATTCCTAGCTGTTATCTTTTACCTTTGGTCCATTACATGTACACATCAGAGTTAGAAGTCACTCCAGAAAATGTACATGGGGTACTAGAAGCAGCACGAAGACTACAGATACCAGAGCTAGAAGGATTGCGTTTGGAAGGAGGACGACTTGTGAGGCCCGAGTTAGCCAGGAAGCTAAATAGGGACTGTTTTGGTAGTGTAATATCACAATATGCTACAGAGTCTGGTAATGGTAAACAAATATTCACAAAAGAAGAAATTACTTCAGGCAGAAATGTACCTGTCAGAATGCATGAACAAGGTCCATGTATTTTAGAGAAAAGGACCAATAAAGAACATACTTTTCCAGCTGACACTGGGTCATTGTTAAGAGGTAAAATGGAAGCATCTAGTTCACTGCAGGGAAATATTGAAAACCCATTGTTGGAAATAACAAAAAACCCCACTGAAAAGTCTGGGCCTTCTACAGTGCAGACATGTTTTCAGTCAAGAGAAAACTATGAATGCGCATTTCAAGATTCTGGTACAACACAAAATGTCAGTGCAATAAACCAAGACATAGAGATGACAAAGCTATCTTCAGAAATCCCATTAATTGTGCTGAACCCTGATCAAAAGAGGCATATACTGGTAAGTGAACATGGGGCTGACACTGTTCCAAGCAGGAAGACAGATATGCAAGATAAAAAACTGTTTAAACTTCAAAGAGCATACAAAGTGAGAAAAGAAACTGGAGAACAAGCAACAAAAGGCAAGACAAACATCATACCACTGAGCAGAATAATAAAGCTAGACCGAGGAGAAAAGCAAGACATGCCACAAATGGATGAAAATATCAAAAATAATTTTAAGCATAAACAAAACCACAACATGAATTCAAACTTAAACCCTCAAGATTCTGTGCTAAAACAAGTGTGTAGGAATAAAAACAGTCAATGTACAATTAAGCTTGAGTTGAATGACCCTTCAATCCAGACACAAAGCCATATACAAGTGTGTCCAGAGCAGCAAAGAATTGTCCAGAGTCACCTAGAGGAAAATGCAGCATTGCAAAAGGATGTCTGTGTTACATGTGTTATTGCAAAACCAATGGCAAATACTTTACTGCAGCACAAAACAGTAAAAGTGGTAAAACTGCAACATACGGGATCAAATGTCATGAACACAAAAAAAATACTTCTAGAGGAAAGAGACATGATAATCTCATCCCAGAAAAGAACATGTCAAGGGATAAAGAGAGACTGGTGTGCTGATGAGTTTGAAGATAAACACAAAGAGCTGGTAAAGCGGAGCAAAACAGAAAATGGACACTGGTGGGAAGAAATTAATGAGGTAGAATCACCAGCTTATGCTCTCTCCCCTAATGAGCAGGACATGCAGTTAAATCAACCTGAAGAGCTGGTTGAGCAAATACTGAGTGTATCTTCCCCCAGTTCTTCAGAAGTGGATGTGGGTGGTCAAAGTCCAGTTCCCACTAAGTATGTAGGTGTGCGGCCTGATTCATCTTCAGAGTCAGACACAGAGATTGATATTTTGTAATAAAAGGAAATCACAATACAATCATATACAGTAGTATTTCAACTTTATCTTGCCAGATGTTCTTTTCAAATGTATAACAGCAGAATCTTGATAATAGTTGCAGACTCTGAAAAATATATCTGTTAAATAAACCATTCGTTATGTCTCTTCATTAATGCCGTTGCACAATCCTCTTTGGAAAACAGAAGAAGAGAGGTTTAAATTATTTATATTTGTGAATTTATGCTGTAGTACACCTGTCCAAACGCAGACCTCAACTAATTAGGTATTTATTTTGCCTTTTGTACAACTTCAAGTCAAGCTAAATCTCTAAGGCACTAAACAGAATATTGTTACGGTTGTGTAAAACTGACCTTTTGGAGCAAGGTTTTAAATATTGGCTACGGGTTCGGGGCCTTGGGCACCCGGACCACTTCTGGACCTGGGTGAGCTTCGTTTTGTACTGAATTTTGATTCTGATAAACATATATGATATAGCGGGGCTATCTATATCTGTGACTGGCTCTGGGTTTTTTACACCCGGGCCCTTATAGTGATTTGGTACGTTCTTGCCCTGTCATGATTACGAATGTATTTAATTATACTCCTTGAAGAGTTTACAGACCTTATCCCTTATTTGAAGTACGGTTTAAGGTCCGGCAATGGAAGCCCCCCCACCAGTGGTCGGTGCGCAGAGTATTTTGAAAGCTATCCGTGTGTGTTCGCCTGCTCATAGGAAGTTTCTCAATAATTTTTCCACATATGTGAACCAGGGAGCTCGAGGAGTAATTGGGGAGTTATGTAGTATGTGTAGGGACTTAGGTAAAAATATAATTTTATAGTATAGGTATTGCCTGGTAATGTCAACGGGAGTGTCTGCCAGATATCCAATTTAGTGGTCAGGGCTTGCACTATCTTTTTGAAGTGAGCCCCCTGGGAGGGGGTCTATGGGAAAAATTATAAATGTATTCTCATTCACCTTAAGTCCTGTAAAATCCCCAAACTGTGCCACTGTATGTAACAGGGACACCAGTGCCTGTTCAGAATTAACAAGATATAGCAGCATATTGTCAGTGTAAAGTGACACTTTCTCAATAATTGCTTTAAACATGTGTGCCTCTGTTTGCTTATTTGCTTGGATTTGAATTGCAAGGGGCTCTATGGCCAGTGCAAAGAGAGGGGGCAGCCCTGCCGTGTACCCCTGCCTAGGTGGATGGTACTGGAGCTTAGCCCATTGACCACCATTGACCACGCCTCTGGTTGTGTGTAGAGTGCTTGGACCCAGGCTATAAACCGGCATCTCAAGTTGTAGAGGGATAGTACCTCCCAGAGTTATTGTCACTGAACAGTGTCAAAGGCTTTGGAAGTGTCCAGGGACACCACCACCCTTAGTCCTGTGTTGTCATGTTGGAATGATAGATTAGCATATAGTCTTCTCAGATCTATGTTTGTGGCCTTAGACGGTATGAACCCAGTTTCGTCTTCTATCACCCCCTTGAGCATGTTGGAAAGGACCTTTACAAATCTTTTAATATCAGTTTAGGAGGGCTATATGAGTCTGTCGGGGGGGCTTACCGGATTTTAGGATGAGTGTAATATAGGCAGGAGTTGGGGAGACCAGTTACTTGGGTTACTTTGTTAGACCAGGAGCACAGTTTGGGGGTCAGAAAGTTGCTATGTGCCTTGTACCACTCACTGGGTATTCCATCTGGCCCTGGTGTTCGCCCATTTGATAAATCTATAAATAAATGGCCACACTAATCTCTTCTTGAGATATGTCAGTGTCTAAAAGGGTCAATTGGTCATCTGATAGCTAAGGGAAATCTTTTGTCTCCAAATAATCTGCTAGCCCAGTTGCTGTTGTTGGGTAGGGGTTGGGGGCATATATATTGAGTTATAGTACTGCCCAAAGCCCATAACTGTTGGTACGTTAGCCTCCCAGTAGTGTTTTAGAAAAGAGGAAATTTCCTCCGCTATTTGTGGGTGTTGTATCCATCTGGGATGCAACAGACACGTGGCAATATTTTCACATCCTTAAGAAAAATTTACACCCCAGTTGTGACCAGATATAGATCAATATGCAACAGAGCAGCTATAGAGGTCTTGTAGCAGCTGTACTGCTGTGAGTGTGGATTTCTCCACCTCCATGCATCTGTAAAGCCTAGTGCCCATGCCCACTGAGCAAAGATGGAAGAGTCATGAAGATTTGGTTTTAATCTATTTGCTACTGGGTCCAGCACCATATTAAAATCACCTGTCCATATCATTGGAGTATGACCGTATAAGGTGACCTTCTGTACTATTTTGTTAAGAAGTTTCATGTCTGCAGGTGGTTGAAAGTATAGATTGACTATTAGACTATTAGATATAGTGCCTCATTTATTTTAGCTTTAATGATCTGGTATCTACCTGCACTCCTTCCACAATTTTTAAATTACCTTGATATGACATACTGCATACGTATCCATTTCATCCATGGTCTGGGACCATCCAGCAGTAGCCGCCATCTTACTCACATAGTAAATTAACTGATGCTCTTCTGGACAGCACCACTGAGCGGCCCCAGGTCAGCATTCAGACTTCAGATCAGTGTATAAGTTGAAAGTAAGCTCCTAAAACATTATAAGAGAGATTAGTTGGAAGAAAAGAGAAAAAGAACAAACATTAAATCCCTGGTGAACCCCCCCCCCACCTGGTATCCTCTCCCAACATTATTATCATTATTATTATTATATTATCATTATTATACATTATTAATTATTATTATACATTATCCCCAAACATATCTTTGATATCACTCTGACGGTGTAACAAATTAAACTCAGCTGAACATTGTCCAGAGTTCCGGACAAGAGAAAAAGTAAAAAAATTGCCTGGCCTTATCACATATGCCATAGGAGCAGGTCGGCCACGATCAGCCAGTTTTGCCAAAAGTCAGGACCCTCAGTTGCAGCCCTAGCAGCAGTGGCCGTGTTCATACATGTAGGCCAACGGGCCTATATCCACTTAGCAAAGGAGTTTTGCAATGGATTGTAAGTAAGGTTAGTGTCACTCAAGCAGTCTACCCTCCCCAGGCTCTGGCCAGCCAGGCACTGGCAACTTAAAGCATATATGGGTGTACCCCTAGGTTTTCCTAAGAGTGACTCTCCTGTTGCTTTTTAAATGATATTGTCCGGAAGGTATCTCTCTCTCTTTCAGAGTATTCTGTCTCCTTGCCCGGGCTGGCGCTTAGGAGTGGTCCCTATGGCGCTTGCTGCCACAATAAAAAATGGGGATATTGCAGAAGAGCAGTACTGTACCGTAAACTGGGACTTATGTGATTCCTGCAGCAGAACATGTGAAGTGATGGGCCTTGTGGAGGTTTGTCCCATTTAAGTGACCTTGTGCCCCCGCAGGCTTGCTGCCATCTCAGGTCCAAAGACTAGGCAAAGATGGCGTTACTGTTTGTGTGGATTGCGTGACTGTCTAGCCAATCCGCAACCACTTTGGGTCTATCGAAGTACAATAACATTTTACCATCTAGGACTCTAAACTTGGCTGGGAACATCATGGCATATTCAATCTTCAGGTCGAGTAGTCTCCGTTTGGCTCCTGTGTAAGTGCTTCTTTTGCACTGGAAAGCAGTAGAGTAGTCTGGGTACAAGGATATTCTGGCTCCTTCAAAATGTATGTCCCCTTTCTTCCGAGCAGCTCTCAGTGCAGCATCCCTCTCATGGTTGTTTAAAAGCTTAATTAGAAAGGCTCTGGGCAGGGTTCCTGGAGGAAGAGGCTGCATGGAGACCCTGTGAGCTCTCTCTACTACAAATTGGGCTGAGAAATTTTCAGTCCCCAGCAAATCTTGGAGCCACTTCTCCACAAATAGTTCTGGGTTGTAGCCTTCAGCTCACTCAGAAAGTCCAACAATTCTCACATTAGAGTGCCTTTGCCTGTTATTGAGATCATCAATACAATCTGTGGCTGTTTGTAGCAGCGGACAGAGTATGGCGCACACACAGCAGCATAGGGCAGGCAGAGCATGGCACAAACAGGCCCTCGGCACCACAGGAGTTGGACAGCAATGCAGTAGCTAATTGGTGGTAGTGGGTTAATCTAGTTGACCTACTTAGCTATTAGTGGTCCCTAGAGCGATCCTGACAGCAGTGCTAGTCGTGCTGTAGCAGTCAGGTGCCCCCGTAATATAACCGGTTATTAGTTTTGCCTAGTTGGGAAATAGGAAGGGGGTGAGGAATATGCAAGTACCAGCTAACCTTGTGAGAATGAGGCAAAACAGAGCTTTCCTAATTGCACACCAGAAAATTATTTCCCAGGAAACAAAACCACTTTTTATTCAGATACCTCCCCAAGATGAGATGTCTGGGAAACATGGCCCATGGGTAAACAGTTATTTTAATGGCTGGTCTAAACTAAAATGCAGTAAAGTTACCAAAAGGCCATTCCAGTCCAGGCCCGTAAATAAAATATAATTGCAAAACAAAAGCAAAAATGAGGAGTTATCAGAGTTGGATGCCCATTCGGTATGGTATCTGCTACATCAAGGCTGATGGAGGACTGCTACCAGTGCCTAAAAGACCTTACACAATCACACTCCATCTGCCAGCCAAACTAACTCCTGCCCATGCAGTTCTTCAGAGAAAGCACCCTTTATCCAACAACACCATCCTGTACTTGTCCCAAATATAGACAGAATGGACCTGCACACCAAGTAGAGCCCTCCCCAGCCTTATATGCAGAACCAGCTTGTTATCAGCTGCCTCATGGCTGTTGTTTACAATTTACTTGTAATATAGGTCAAAATTGGCCAGTCAAAAAATGCGGAACTCTGTGGTGTCTGTATGCTTTTTAATATGGATATTTGAATAAAAATACAATTTTTAAGCAAAGATTTTGTAGTGAGTTTGGGATACTTTATTGATATAGATCATGGCTGTTGTTAGCTACCCCTAATCCATGGGAGGCAAATATTCAGCCTGAGGATCATTTTAAATGGGGAGGTAAATTTAAGGTTGCCGTACCCCGACAGAGTTAAGCTACCAATTCAGGTGCTTCAGACAGGTTTGGCAGCTCTGGTATGATTTTGTTAATGCGGTCCTCGATCTGGTAGCTCCTGTCCGGTAAATGTAATTCAATCGTTTGGCACTAGCATTCAGTTATAATGCTGTTTGGACTAATATAATTAAGTTAATGTCTAGGAAATGAAGACCAGGGCAGAGACATGGAGCTACATGCAGCAGCTACTTACCACAGTTACAAACATAGACAATGCTGATAATATCCTGATAATTGTCTCTACATGTGTTTTAGCAGAAGCAATTCTTCTGATAAGTTACTGCTACTAAGTAGCTATGTGTTTCTTTGCTGGTGGGATGTCATATCGGGGAGATTAGTTGCCCGCAACAAGGGAGATTTGTCGCGGGCGACTAATCTCCCTCGTGTGCCAGAGCCCTAACACCTCATTTTGATTTCCCAGCAATCTGTCAGCAATGTCTCTACAGCTTGGAGAGTGTCATAAAAACCTATTATCTGCCTGTTAGAGGTTACCATCCAAAATCTACTTTTAAATGTTACAGCTTGGAGAATTAAGAGGCATATTAGCCAGGATTGTAAAACCCCTCATAGAAAGAATTACATCCCAGCGTACAGACAAAGGGAAAAGTTAAACTACCTGTAAACTACCTGTAAACTACCTTGCATTTATGTTTCAGAGTATGGTGTCACTATTCCAGCCCACTCAGAAGAGGAGGAAACTGGGATATGGAAATCATTCAACATCATTCAAACATACAAACAGACAGCACTTAAGCTGCCATCTTTTGATTTTTTGATCCTCTTGTGTGGTTAAGCTCCACCGCCATAAGTATTCTAAGATTCTAACCCTGAAAGAATCACAAGACAGGTAATTTACTGGATCTATAATTGTTGTAATTTAGGTTGATCATTTTTCATTTTTATTCACTGGTAACACCTACTGTAGCTGCCTTGACAACCTGCTGATAAAGTTCAGGTGGTTTTCACCTGGTCTCTGTGCGGAAAGAGGTGGTGGGAAAACTTTGTGTGAATTGTTAAATGCAGATGATAAAACCTAAGGGGGATAAAAATCTGATCCTATGTTACTGAGCAATCTTTGTTTAATAACTAGTTATAGGTATTCTGTTTGTTACAAATTACTGTATATCCTGCAAAATGTTTATCAAATGTTTGTTTATGCTCTAATTACTAGTTTATTAGAATCTTCTTATTTCTTCTTCAGAACTTAACTTTTTATTCAAAATAAATAAATTATAGTTTTTTTTATGTGCAACACTGATTGTTACACTACACCTTGCAAGCTGTCAGCCTCAGCATGGAATAGCAAAGCACAGCATTGTGCTCCCCATTCCTGAGCTGACTTATGTCTCTCAGCATTAGGCTGATGCCACACGGAGCAGATTTTCAGCCTGCAGATAAATGGAGGCCAAGCAAAAAGCTGATTGTTGTGACTCCAATTGGAGCCACTGCATCGATCTTGGTGCAGGCACACTAAGCAGAATTTGATGTGAAACTATGCGAGCAGTTTCATGCCGAATTCAGTGTTGTGTGCCTATTTATGTATACATAATACGCATGTCCTTGTCCTGCATGGCCAGCCCAAATATATATTTTGTGGTATTGGCATAGGCAAATATATATTTTGTGGAATAACCATAATATAGACATATAATGTATTTGTATAGTTAAGCTTGTTTTTCATAATAAGGTTGCATAAAATGTTCTAAGAGCTAGGGGCACTTTTACTAAAATGCGTTTTTTTCTGGCCTTAAAATACGAAATGATATAAATTCGAAGTAACCACGATAATTTCTGTAGTTCTAATATGTTTTAACAATGCTCTTATCGTTCATACAAAATCACAAAGTTTTAAGGCTGAAAGGTTCGTAAACACAGCGAAAAGATTTCTGGCTTTGAAGCCTTCCACAGGACTCAATGGCACTCGACAAATCAAACCTGATGAAAATATAGTTCCAATGAAAGTGTTAACGAATTCCTACATGTTCGTATTCTTTGCGCAAATTATGGTTTTTGCGTGGAAATTTCCGAAAACCACAACAAAACTTGTGGAATTTTACCGAAATTTTTGCATACATACCGATAGAAAAAATAAGAATATATCTGAAAATTGTTTCGTAAATGGGCCCCTAAGTGTGTCTTTTGGTATGGTTGTATAGTAAAAATGCACTGTTTTTGTTCTATAGATAAAGGTCACATGGTTATCCATGACTTGTGGAATTTTCCATATCAACTATGGAGTCATGTTGTTTCAGTTAAGCTTTTTGCATAACTGTTACTGTTAACTGTCCTATTCTGCTCATATTTTTATTTTTGCTGACGATACTTAATTATGCCAAGCTATAAGTTCAATGCAGGATGCTGCCACTTTGAGAGCGATTTGACCAAATTGGAAAACTGAGCAAAATGGAAAATGAGGTTCAATGTTGACGTGTAATGTTAAGTGTAACGTTATGCACTTTGTTAGTAATAATATAAATGCAAGTTATACTCTAAATGGTAGTGTGTGAAATTTGTGAAGGATCTGGGAATTTTGTAGATAACAAGTTGTCTAATTCAAGGCAGTGTCATTCTGTGGCTAATAAAGTTCTGTCTTGTATAAAAAGGTCATTGACTCAAGGGATGAAAACATAATTTTGCCTCTTTATAGGTCCCTGGTAAAGCCTCACCTTGAGTATGCAGTGCAGTTTTGGGCTCCAGTCCTTGAGAAGGATATTAATGAGCTGGAGAGAGTGCAGAGACGTGCAACTAAACTGGTAAAGGGGATGAAAGATTTAAGCTATGAGGTTAGACTGCCGAGGTTGGGGTTGTTTGGTCTGGAAGAGAGAGAGGCGTTTGTGAGGGGAGATGATTACTCTGTACAAGTACATTAGAGGGGATTATAGGCAGATAGGGGATGTTCTTTTTCCCATAAAAACAATCGCACCAGAGGCCACCCCTTTAGATTAGAGGAATGGAACTAATTTGAAGCAGTGTAGGGGGTTTTTCAGTGGGGGCAGTGAGGTTGTGGAATGCCCTTCCTAGTGATGTGGTAATGGCAGATTCTGTTAATGCCATTAAGAGGGGCCTGGATGAGTTCTTGAGCAAGCATAGTATCCAAGGTTATTGTGAAGCAGATATGTTCCATGCCCTTTGGAACTGCCCAAATATAAAAAAATTGTGGAGAGAGGTTTTTTGTATTTAGACCATTTACTGAACAGTAAACCTACATAGTAACATAGTAAGTTAGGTTGAAAAAAGACATACGTCCATCACCTTCAACCATAATGCCTATATAATAACCTGCCTAACTGCTAGTTGATCCAGAGGAAGGCAAAAAAAAACATCTGAAGCCTCTCTAATTTGCTGCAGAGGGGAAAAAATTCCATCCTGATTCCAAGATGACAATCGGACCAGTCCCTGGTCAACTTGTACTAAGAACTATCTCCCATAACCCTGTATTCCCTTGCTTGCTAAAAAGCCATCCAGCCCCTTAGTTATATAATGTATCAGCCAGTACAACTGATTCGGGGAGGGAATTCCACAACTTCACAGCTCTCACAGTAAAAAATCCTTTCCGAATATTTAAACGGAACCTCCCTTCTTCTAAACGGAGTGGGTGCCCTCATGTCAGTTGGAAGGACCTACTGGTAAATAAAGTATTAGAGAGGTTATTATATGATCCCCTTATATATTTATACATAGTTATCATGTCACCTCCTAAGCACCTCTTCTCCAGTGTAAACTTTACCAGCTTAGTTGCCCTTCTCTGGACCCTCTCTAACTCAATAATGTCCCATTTGAGCACTGGAGACCAAAACTGAAAAGCATATTCTAGATAGGACCTTACCAGTGCTCTGTAAAGGGGAAGAATAACCCCCTCCTTCCGTGAATGTATGCCCCTTTTAATACAGCTCAATACCTTGTTTGCCCTTGCAGCTGCTGCCTGGCATTGCCTGCTACAGCCAAGTTTATTATCTACAAGGACTCCAAGGTCCTTCTCCATTATGGATTTGCCTAGTGCAGTCCCATTAAGGGTATAAGTGGCTTGCATATTTTTACATCCCAGGTGCATGACCTTACATTTATTCACAAGGATGCCACATCCTGGATAGAATTGACTGGTCTGCAAAATTTCATCTGCAAACACTGATACATTACTTATAATACCCTCATTTATGAACAAGTTCATTTATGAACAAGTTAAACAAAAGTGGAAAAATCAAACTTGAAAAAGGCAGGCACTCCGGATTTTTTCAAAGTTGAGAGATGCAGCAACAAAAATAGTTTACATTAAAAATGTATAAATTTTATTGGATCCATATGTAAAAACAAGAAGCCTTACGCGTTTCGTACCCTGAGGTACTTAATCATAGGCTGAAGACATTATGCACAGTACACATTATTTAAAGACAAATTGACCAATGGAAAGGATCATACAGTTAACCAATCAGACGAGTAGGTCTAATGGCTAGGGGTCGGGAGTAAAAAGTCACAAATTCACATAGGGATACAATAAACATTATATATGTTGAATTAGATACACATACATAGGCTAGTAACAATTCATACATAACAAGTGACATCATAGTCGAAGTTTAGACCATATGGTTGTCGAGTTTTTAAGAAAAAAATCCATTTGGTTTCTTTTCTAATTAGAATTGAAGAAATGTTCCCCCCTCTAGGATTGGGGATTACTCTATCTATCCCTGTAACCTGTAGAAATGAAAGAGATCTATTGGAGCATTCTTGGAAATGTTTTGCTACAGTTGTATGACTATTTGTATTAGTAATGTTTAGCACATGTTCTCTTATCCTGTCTTTTAATTTTCTACCAGTTTGACCGACATATTGCATCATACATTTGGTACAAGTGAGGAGATATATAACGTTTCTAGTGTTACAGTTGATGAAGTGCTTTATCTGGTATTTTTTCTGAGTTGTAGATGAGATAAAACAATTCGTTTTATATATGTAATTACATGTAATGCATTGTCTGGTTCCGCATTTGAAGCACCCTTTTGTGGATAACCAAGTATCGGTGGTTACATCAGTATGGATTAGACTGGGTGACAATAAATTACTCAAAGTTTCAGTTTTACGGGTGACAAATCTATGTCCATTATTGAGTATTTGCCTCAAAATAGGATCTGTTTTTAAGATAGTTAGATTATTGTTAATAATCTTTTCTATCATATTTAATTGTGGACTGTAAGTTAGGATACAAGTCAAGGAAGCATTATCCTTTTTATGCACATTATTCTTATATTTAGATTTTTTTGAATCACCGGTTTTGTATCTATCGAAAAGGCTGGATCTATCTACAGCAGCAGCCCTCTCGAAAGCTTTCATGATATTCTTCTCTGGATAACCTCTATCAAGTAATCTATAATAAAGGTCAGTGGACTTGGACATGAATTCAGTTTCTTCAGAACAAACACGTCTAATACGCAGAAATTGACTGTATGGAATATTGAGAATGGAATGCCTTGGATGACATGATGTGGCTTCTAGAAGTGTGTTAGCTGAACATTCCTTTCGAAAAATAGTACTGGTGACAGAATGGTTAGAAGTGCTTAATGTGATATCCAGAAAATTAATACTGGTGTGATGTATTTCAGAAGTGAATTGTAAATTATAATTATTGGTATTGATGTGTTTAATGAAATCGTTAAATTGTTCATCCGTGCCAGACCAAATAATTATAATATCATCAATATAGCGTCCATAATATTGGATATTGTCAGAAAACCGATTATTTTCATTATATATGTGTAACTCCTCCCACCAACCTAAAAAGAGGTTCGCGTAGGAGGGTGCGAATTTGGCCCCCATGGCCGTGCCTCTGCATTGTAGATAGTACTTTTTATCAAAATAGAAAAAATTATGAGTGAGGAGAAAATATATAGATTTTAATAAAAAAGTGATGAGATTAGAATCATAGGTGCTATATTGGTTTAAATGAAATTCAATGGCCTGTAGGCCAAGGTCATGAGGAATGCATGAGTATAAGGAAGCGACATCAATTGAGGCCCATTTTAAATTAGGTAAATTCCATTGATAATTATCAAGAGAGTGTAATAAGTGGCCACTATCTCTAAGATAGCTTGGTAGTCTTAGAACTAGAGGCTGTAGAAAATGATCTATAAATTCGCACAAATTTTCACCGAGTGAACCAATACCTGCTATAATGGGGCGTCCTGCTGGTGGTCTCTCTTTTTTATGCATTTTAGGCAAATGGTGAAAAATGGCTGATTTTGGTGTATCATTTTTAATAAAGGCAACAAGTTTATCATCGATGATGTTAAAGCTTAATGCCTCCTGTAGCAAAGCATCAAGCTCTGAAGCATATATATTTAGGGGACTTTTTTCAAGAGGTAAGTATGTCTCTCTGTCTGAAAGTTGTCTATGAGCCTCAAAAACATAATCTGATTTGTTAAGTATAACAATTTGACCTCCCTTGTCTGCTTTTCGAATAACTATATCATGGTCATTTTTTAAAGTGTTGAGTGCCCTTTTTCTTTTCATCAAATGATGTTGTGAACAACATCATTTGATAAGGGAGAAAACGAGGACAACCAAGTTGCTCCTGTTCTCTTACAATCTAATATTTCTAACTTTAAGGACATGAATGTACTTCTTCAACTTGAACAACTGAAAAGAGAGACTGACCCCGAATCAGGCAGGGTCGGAGTTAGCCTCTCTGAGTCAAAAAGTAGATTTAGATCTAAGTCTACTTTTTACCCTACACATCTCAGAGACAATATTGTAAACATGTTTCAAAAAAATGTAGAGACTGAACTATCTTTATTGCATGAAGCTACAAGTGATTTACCACCTAGGAATAATCTTACAATGAAAGAAAAAAGGGCACTCAACACTTTAAAAAATGACCATGATATAGTTATTCGAAAAGCAGACAAGGGAGGTCAAATTGTTATACTTAACAAATCAGATTATGTTTTTGAGGCTCATAGACAACTTTCAGACAGAGAGACATACTTACCTCTTGAAAAAAGTCCCCTAAATATATATGCTTCAGAGCTTGATGCTTTGCTACAGGAGGCATTAAGCTTTAACATCATCGATGATAAACTTGTTGCCTTTATTAAAAATGATACACCAAAATCAGCCATTTTTCACCATTTGCCTAAAATGCATAAAAAAGAGAGACCACCAGCAGGACGCCCCATTATAGCAGGTATTGGTTCACTCGGTGAAAATTTGTGCGAATTTATAGATCATTTTCTACAGCCTCTAGTTCTAAGACTACCAAGCTATCTTAGAGATAGTGGCCACTTATTACACTCTCTTGATAATTATCAATGGAATTTACCTAATTTAAAATGGGCCTCAATTGATGTCGCTTCCTTATACTCATGCATTCCTCATGACCTTGGCCTACAGGCCATTGAATTTCATTTAAACCAATATAGCACCTATGATTCTAATCTCATCACTTTTTTATTAAAATCTATATATTTTCTCCTCACTCATAATTTTTTCTATTTTGATAAAAAGTACTATCTACAATGCAGAGGCACGGCCATGGGGGCCAAATTCGCACCCTCCTACGCGAACCTCTTTTTAGGTTGGTGGGAGGAGTTACACATATATAATGAAAATAATCGGTTTTCTGACAATATCCAATATTATGGACGCTATATTGATGATATTATAATTATTTGGTCTGGCACGGATGAACAATTTAACGATTTCATTAAACACATCAATACCAATAATTATAATTTACAATTCACTTCTGAAATACATCACACCAGTATTAATTTTCTGGATATCACATTAAGCACTTCTAACCATTCTGTCACCAGTACTATTTTTCGAAAGGAATGTTCAGCTAACACACTTCTAGAAGCCACATCATGTCATCCAAGGCATTCCATTCTCAATATTCCATACAGTCAATTTCTGCGTATTAGACGTGTTTGTTCTGAAGAAACTGAATTCATGTCCAAGTCCACTGACCTTTATTATAGATTACTTGATAGAGGTTATCCAGAGAAGAATATCATGAAAGCTTTCGAGAGGGCTGCTGCTGTAGATAGATCCAGCCTTTTCGATAGATACAAAACCGGTGATTCAAAAAAATCTAAATATAAGAATAATGTGCATAAAAAGGATAATGCTTCCTTGACTTGTATCCTAACTTACAGTCCACAATTAAATATGATAGAAAAGATTATTAACAATAATCTAACTATCTTAAAAACAGATCCTATTTTGAGGCAAATACTCAATAATGGACATAGATTTGTCACCCGTAAAACTGAAACTTTGAGTAATTTATTGTCACCCAGTCTAATCCATACTGATGTAACCACCGATACTTGGTTATCCACAAAAGGGTGCTTCAAATGCGGAACCAGACAATGCATTACATGTAATTACATATATAAAACGAATTGTTTTATCTCATCTACAACTCAGAAAAAATACCAGATAAAGCACTTCATCAACTGTAACACTAGAAACGTTATATATCTCCTCACTTGTACCAAATGTATGATGCAATATGTCGGTCAAACTGGTAGAAAATTAAAAGACAGGATAAGAGAACATGTGCTAAACATTACTAATACAAATAGTCATACAACTGTAGCAAAACATTTCCAAGAATGCTCCAATAGATCTCTTTCATTTCTACAGGTTACAGGGATAGATAGAGTAATCCCCAATCCTAGAGGGGGGAACATTTCTTCAATTCTAATTAGAAAAGAAACCAAATGGATTTTTTTCTTAAAAACTCGACAACCATATGGTCTAAACTTCGACTATGATGTCACTTGTTATGTATGAATTGTTACTAGCCTATGTATGTGTATCTAATTCAACATATATAATGTTTATTGTATCCCTATGTGAATTTGTGACTTTTTACTCCCGACCCCTAGCCATTAGACCTACTCGTCTGATTGGTTAACTGTATGATCCTTTCCATTGGTCAATTTGTCTTTAAATAATGTGTACTGTGCATAATGTCTTCAGCCTATGATTAAGTACCTCAGGGTACGAAACGCGTAAGGCTTCTTGTTTTTACATATGGATCCAATAAAATTTATACATTTTTAATGTAAACTATTTTTGTTGCTGCATCTCTCAACTTTGAAAAAATCCGGAGTGCCTGCCTTTTTCAAGTTTGATTTTCCCATGATGGCTCCCTGTGCTGAGAGGTCTGGGGCATGAGCACCTGGACCCACCATAACTGTGGGTAAGAAATATTCCCATACTCTACGTTGTGTGATTACCTTTTTGTTTTTTGATTTATAAACAAAAGTGGACCCAGTACAGAACCCTGAGGGACCCCACTGAGAACCTTACTCCAAGTAGAAAATGTACCATTAACAACCACCCTCTCTACCCAATCCTGTAGCCAGTTTTCTATCCATGTGCAAATGACTTGACTAAGACCAATAGACCATAGTTTAGAAAGCAGCCGTTTGTGGGGAACGGTATCAAATGCTTTGGCAAAATCCAAATAGATTATATCTACTGCATCCCCACTGTCCAGCTTCTTACTTACCTCATCATAAAAAGCAATAAAATTGGTCTGACATGACCTGCCCTTCATAAAGCCATGCTGATTACTCCTCATAATGCCACTCTCCAGTATATAATTTTGTATGTGATGCCTTAACAATCCTTCAAATAACTTGCCCACATACTGGCCTATAATTGCCAGGCTGAGATCTTATTCCATTTTTTAATATAGGAATTACATAAGCCTTCTTCCAATCCCTTGGTACCATACCAGAAGGAAGAGAGTCTGAGAACATCAGAAATAAAGGCCACTGTAAAATGGACCCTAGCTCTCTCAGTACCCGAGGGTGTATTCCATCTGGCCCAGGTGCCTGGTTTACATTTATCTTGTGTAACCCTTTAAGCACCATATCCTGTGTCAACCACTGTGTATTTGGAGCTGAGGCAACAGTGCAGCTATTGGGTGGGACTTGGCACTCTGGCTCCTCTACTGTATACTGTGAGAGAAATGCTGGATTAGAGGTGGAAGGTGTTTATATTTCTCCCAGATTTCTCTCTTATATATACTAAGCTCCAGGGAAAGTATGTCAGCAGTGAAAGAGTGTTCTTTCACTGCATTCAGCTTTTGAAAAAGCCGGTAAAAAGGGCCCTGGAGTGAATGGAAGTGAGCGGGTGGGACTTCCATTCAACAGGCTATCCAGGTTTTGGTGAAGCCTGGCTAATTACTGGCCTCGTTAGGCTTCTGGGGAAACCCCTTTGAACATGGTGTCTGCAGAGTGACTCACTCTCTCCCTTCCTGGGGAACTGCCTGCATGCAGTAAGGAGAGAGCCGGACACAGTGAGTAACCAAACTACTTTTGTTTTTTGTAGAGTTGGATGCTAGATCCTCTCTATTGCATAGAGAGGGAGCTGCTGTATGTGAGTTAGAGCCGGACAGGCTAGGATTTATTTTTATGTTTTGTTTTCCAATATACTCCTGTGTGCCGGTTATATATGAATAAAGCTGATTGAGGTCAGCTTAAAACTAAATGCTGGGTGTGAACTGTTGTTTTCTGAGCCCAATCTGATCCCTGCGATCTACCTAAACCCCCAGAGACTGCACTGTTTGGACGAGTTGCCTTACATATGGTGGAGGATGCTTTGGCAATAAAAAAAAAAAAATTTTTTTTTTTTTTGTTTGGTTTTTTTTTGTGGAGATTTAAAGGGCCAGAAACCCAATTTCAGCTTTGCATTATAAAGTGTTTTGCTGCAGGGCATGATGGACGACGTTATCAAGGCCTTGATACAGGCTACGGCTGCTCAGCAAGAGGCCACCAGAGTCCAGCAGCAACAGCTGATCGCAAGCCGAGAGGAACAGCGACAAGACCGGGAACTCCTCAAAGAGGTAGTGCAGCAGCTAGCTGCAAGGAGTGTTGCAGCACCTCCTACAGAAACCACTAAACCAACTGCTATACGAGCCAGCTACTATCTGCAAAAGCTGACAACAAGTGATGATGTTGAAGCGTACCTTTCCACTTTTGAGAGAATAGCAGAGCGAGAGGACTGGCCTAAAGAGCAGTGGGCAGGCCTGGTGGCGCCCTTTCTCTCCGGAGAACCACAAAAAGCCTATTTTGATCTGGATCCTGTAGCCGCTAAAGATTATGATAAACTAAAAGCTGAGATTTTGGCCCGGCTTGGGGTCACCCTCTCGGTCCGTGCCCAGTGTGTTCATCAGTGGATGTTTATGGCAGAAAAGCCTCCACGCTCCCAAATGCATGACCTAATTCATCTAACTAAAAAGTGGCTGCAGCCGGAGACCCTAACAGGGCCACAGATCGTGGAGCGGATAGTGATGGACCGATACCTTAGGTCTCTGCCTTCACCTTTGCGCAAATGGGTAAGCCATGCAGACCCAACAACTGCAGACCAGCTTGTGGAAATGGTAGAGCGGTACATTTCTGCTGAGGAGCTACTCAGTTTTCAACAAGTGGAGCGCACCTTGGCTCCCAATGGGAAGCTTCCTGCATGGAAAAAGGGACCTGCGACTGGTAAGAGCATGCTCCAACGTGGACAATCTACAGGCGCTAGACCCAGAGACTACCTCGCAGAGGACCAAATAAAGAATTGGTGCGGTGTTTCCGGTGCCATATGCTGGGACACTTTGCTGCAGACTACAGCCTAACTGATGAACCTATGCAGTGTGAAACTGCCTTAACAAAGAGACGTACGTCGATGTATGCTCAGATTGTGTGTACTGGTCTTCCAAAGACAGGGAAAGATAAATACCTGAGTGATGTTATTGTGGAAGGAAAGCCAGTGAATGCATTATTAGATTCTGGTAGCCAGGTTACCCTGATGAAATCTGTGTTGGTTGAAACCCCTCAATATGGGCCTGATACTGTAGGGGTTACATGTATACATGGGGATACTCGCGAGTATTCTATGGCTGAAGTGGAAATCAAAACTGCCTACGGGACATTAAGGTACCCTGTAGGGTTGGTTCCCACTTTACCACATGATGTAATTTTGGGGAGAAACTTTCCACATTTCTGGAAATTGTGGGAAACTGACAAGGTTATGGACCAGTCCTACTTAAAGGGAAGCCGCCCTGATTCCGGTAGTAAAGTGTCTGAGGTTGTACCGGAGGGTGGGGCTACTATAGATTTTCCCTTTTCAGTATTAGCAGGGGAATCTGATGAGGTAGACCTGGAACCCCAGGTTGACCAGACTATACCAGGTGGGGAAGTCCATGTAGACCCAGTTGAGGAAGACAATGACATGCCTGACTTGGAGATTAGGAGGGATAATTTTGCTTCAGAGCAGTTAAAGGATCCCACACTGTCTAGAGCAAGGGCCAATGTAAAAATGATAGATGGGAAACCTGTAGACTCTGACTCTAGACCCTCTTGTCCCTTCTTAGCCCTCCAAAATGACCTGCTATATCAGGTAGTAGAAAAGGGAAATGACCGGGTGGAGCAGCTGGTTGTCCCAAAACCATACCGGCGTATGGTACTTGACCTCGCACATAAACATGTGATGGGCGGACATTTAGGGGTAGAGAAGACAAAGGAGTGAATTTTGCAACGGTTTTTCTGGCCAGGGCTACATGGTGAAGTTGAGCAATACTGTAGTTCCTGTCCAGACTGCCAGTATTCAGCTCCTAGGCCACATTTTCGTAGCCCTTTGGTCCCTCTCCCTGTGATAGAGACACGATTTGAGAGGATAGCCATGGATTTGGTGGGCCCAATAGTAAAATTTGCACGGGGACACCAACATATATTGGTAATCATGGATTATGCTACCCGATACCCTGAGGCCATTCCTCTACGTCAGTGCTGTCCAACTGGCGGGCCGCGGGCCGCGACCCCCCTCTGTGTGGCCCCCCACCTGTCTGGCTGCTTTGATGGCTTACTCTTGTGTAAGCTTTAAATTGTATCAGTACTGTGATTAACTGCCCCCCCCTGCATGGTTCTCACCTCAGATTCAGGCTGTAATCAGGCTGTATTGTTTAAATATGTAATCCCCTGTGTTGTTCACACCTTTTAATCTCTGCATTGTTCACCCCCTGCAGTGTTCACACCTCAGGCTCAGGCTGTAATCACCCACATTGTTCCCCTGTTCACACCTCAGGAGGAGTAGAAACCCACAAATAATCCCTGCATACTACAAAAAGAACATATACTGAGGTAGTACTGCAATTAAAAAGTTTTTTAATATATAGTTATTGTGCAGACTGTAGGAGCAGTGCCAGCATTGTGTCACTGTATGCTGCCTGTGTGTGCCATACACAAAGGCAGCATAGGGCAAGCAGAGTATGGCACACACAGGCAGGGTAGGGAAGGCAGAGTATGGCACACACAGGCAGAGTAGGGCAGGCAGAGTATGGCACACACAGCCCAAGTTTGGCACAAACCAGCCAAGACTGGCACACAGTGAAAGTATGGCACACGCAGGCAGGGTAGGGAAGGCAGAGTATGGCACACACAGGCAGGGTAGGGAAGGCAGAGTATGGCACACACAGGTAGGGTAGGGAAGGTAGAGTATGGCACACACAGGCAGGTTAGGGAAGGCAGAGTATGGCACACACAGGCAGGGTAGGGAAGGCAGAGTATGGCACACACAGGCAGGGTAGGGCAGGCAGAGTATGGCACACACAGGCCAAGTATGGCACAAACCAGCCAAGAATGGCACACACAGTGAAAGTATGGCGCGCAGGCAGGGTAGGGCAGGCAGAGTATGGCACACACAGGCAGGGTAGGGAAGACAGAGTATAGCACACACAAAGGCAGGGTAGGGCAGGCAGAGTATGGCAGGTTTTTGCTGTATTGCAACCATTAATATGGGTATGGTCATGTGATAACATGGGTGTGGTTTCAAGTGGGTGCGGTTTCAAAAAGGGGAGTGGTCAAAACTGGCTTCCATTATCGGCCCTCCACCACGTAGGTCGGAAAAATTCCGGCCCTCTGTACAACAGAAGTTGGACAGCACTGCTCTACGTAATACCTCCTCTAAATCCATTGCTAGAGAATTGGTACATGTCTTTAGCAGGGTAGGAATCCCAAAGGAGATACTCACTGACCAAGGCACCCTGTTTATGTCCCGGGTCATGAAGGAGCTGTGCAGGTTGTTTAAAGTGGTCCAGCTTCGCACTTCTGTATACCACCCCCAGACTGATGGGTTAGTGGAAAGGTTTAATAAAACGCTCAAAAGTATGCTTAAGAAGGTGGTAGACAAGGATGGGAAAAATTGGGATTACTTGTTACCCTATTTAATGTTTGCCATAAGGGAGGTCCCTCAATCATCTACAGGGTACTCACCGTTTGAGTTGCTATATGGTAGGCACCCAAGGGGCTTGTTGGACATAGCAAAGGAGACTTGGGAGGGACAACCCACCCCCTTTAAAAGTGTCATTGAGCATATAGACCAAATGCAGGACAGAATAACCGCGGTGATGCCCATAGTAAGAGAGCACATGGAGCAGGCACAAGAAGCCCAACAGAGGGTGTATAATAGGGGTGCCAGAGTACGCAATTTTTCCCCTGGGGATCGTGTACTAGTGCTAATACCCACCGTAGAAAGCAAATTTTTGGCAAAGTGGCAAGGGCCCTTTGAGATTCTTGAAAAGATTGGTGAAGTAAATTATAAGGTTCGCCAACCAGGTAAAAGGAAACCTGAGCAGGTTTACCACATCAATCTTATAAAACCCTGGAAAGAAAGGATGTCATTGTTCACCAAGCCTACTTTATCTCTAAGGGCAGAACCCCTAGTTCCAGAGGTTAAGGTGGCAGACTCCTTGTCAGACACTCAGAGG
Source organism: Xenopus tropicalis (assembly GCF_000004195.4). Classification (NCBI taxonomy): domain Eukaryota; kingdom Metazoa; phylum Chordata; class Amphibia; order Anura; family Pipidae; genus Xenopus; species Xenopus tropicalis. The sequence continues at coordinate 55,797,932 of NC_030683.2, forward strand.
AAAGAAGTACAGACCTTTGTAATCAAAAATAGGGATGTTTTTTCTGAGAAACCTGGATGAACCTCTTTGGTAAAGCATGACATCATAATTGAACCAGGGGTAAGGGTTAACGTAAAACCTTATAGGGTGCCTGAAGCTAGACGAGAAGCCATATCTCAGGAAGTTAAAAAGATGTTAGAGTTGGGAGTCATTGAGGAGTCACATAGCGACTGGTCCAGTCCCATTGTCTTAATACCAAAACCGGATGGGAGCTGGCGCTTCTGCAATGACTTTAGAAAATTAAATACTGTCTCCAAATTTGATGCCTACCCTATGCCTCGTGTGGACGAATTAATTGAGAGACTAGGGACGGCTAGATACCTGACAACCTTAGATTTGACCAAGGGCTATTGGCAGATTCCCCTGACGGACCGAGCCAAAGAGAAAACTGCTTTTAGCACTCCCGAAGGTCTGTTCCAGTATGTAGTGTTGCCATTTGGGTTACATGGAGCCCCAGCAACCTTCCAACGTACCATGGACCAAATCTTAAGGCCCCATAGGCAGTACGCAGCAGCGTACCTTGATGACGTAGTTATCCATAGCTCGGATTGGCAATCCCATCTACCCAGGGTACAGGCCGTGCTTGATTCCATACGATGGATTCCATGCAGAACTACAAGTTCACAGTGGAGCATAGACCGGGGTCCCAGCTGGGAAATGCAGATGCCTTATCCCGGGTGCACTGTCTTGAGGCTAGTTGTGTTCCGACCCCTACGTCGAAACAGAGGGGGAGGGTGTGTGAGAGAAATGCTGGATTAGAGGTGGAAGGTGTTTATATTTCTCCCAGATTTCTCACTTATATATACTGAGCTCCAGGGAAAGTATGTCAGCAGTGAAAGAGTGTTCTTTCACTGCATTCAGCTTTTGAAAAAGCCGGTAAAAAGGGCCCTGGAGTGAATGGAAGTGAGCGGGTGGGACTTCCATTCAACAGGCTATCCAGGTTTTGGTGAAGCCTGGCTAATTACTGGCCTCGTTAGGCTTCTGGGGAAACCCCTTTAAACATGGTGTCTGCAGAGTGACTCACTCTCTCCCTTCCTGGGGAACTGCCTGCATGCAGTAAGGAGAGAGCCGGACACAGTGAGTAACCAAACTACTTTTGTTTTTTGTAGAGTTGGATGCTAGATCCTCTATTGCATAGAGAGGGAGCTGCTGTATGTGAGTTAGAGCCGGACAGGCTAGGATTTATTTTTATGTTTTGTTTTCCAATATACTCCTGTGTGCCGGTTATATATGAATAAAGCTGATTGAGGTCAGCTTAAAACTAAATGCTGGGTGTGAACTGTTGTTTTCTGAGCCCAATCTGATCCCTGCGATCTACCTAAACCCCCAGAGACTGCACTGTTTGGACGAGTTGCCTTACAAGAAACAGAAGAAAAGAAGTGGTTAAGCACATCTGCCTTTTCTGTATCCGCTGTAACCATATTGTTACTATAAATCAATGGGGCCACACCCTCAACCTGCATCTTTCTACTATTAATATACTTAAAAAACTATATGGGGTTAGTTTTGGCCTCTGCCACAATGTGCTCATCGTTTTCTATCTTTGCCTTCCAGATTGCTGTTTTACAACACTTATTATAGTGTTTATATTCATTAAACGCAGCTTCTGTCCCCTCAAACTTATATTTCTTAAAAGCTTTCCTTTTTTTCCGTTAACTTCTTTACCTCAGAATACCTCGGAATAAAGCCACATAGGGTGATTATTAATACTACATTTTCTTATTAATGGAATAAACAGTAATGATTTCATATCATTTTAAATGACAACCATTTCTGCTCTGTGTTTTTATCAGAAAACATAATGCCCCAATCTATGCCCTGAAGCGCTGCCCTTAAGGAGCTAAAATTTGCTTGTCTAAAATTCAGTGTCTTTGTTTCTCCAGCGTATATTTGTTTCCTGCACCAAACATCAAATGAAATAACATTATGGTCACTGTTACCCAGGGGTTCAACCACTTGCACATTTGCTATACGTTCTGGGTCATTAGAGAACACTAGATCCAATATAGCATGGTTCCTGGTTGGCTCCTCAACAACCTGTGACATAAAGTTGTCATGCAGCAAGTTTATAAACTTGTTGCCATTTACTGTCCTGGCAGTACTATGGCTCCAGTCAATATCAGGATAATTAAAATCCCCCATTATTATCACTTGCCCCAAACTAGTCAGACGAAGGGGCGTGCCCCCGAAACATTATATGGTTTGCTACTATTAAAAATCAGCAGGGTTTATCCCGCTTAAATTAAGTCCTGTTGTGTCAGTATTTTTGTGCTGTTTGGTTCACAGAATGGTATACCACTCGACATCTTTACTTATAAAAGACCCAGCATCTCTGTTCTTTAGTATTACAACTTTCCCAGTCTTTTGTTATCCCAACTTTTTTGAAATGTTTTACTGCATCAAATTTAATATGAGCATATTTTTTCAGAAAAACAAAATCAAATTTCTCAGTTTCAACATTTCATACAGTATGTAGACTTTGTACTATTTGCAATTAAATAAAGCGGTTTAAATGATTTGCAAATTATCTCATTCTCTTTTCATTGACACATTACACAGTGTCCCAACATTTTTGGAAAGCTGAGTTGTACTTTATGCACCTGATCTTCCCTCTATATGGGCCTGTCATATATATATTATGGGGATTGTATTATCTTTTGATTGCCTTAGTTATAGAAAATTTAGATACCAAAAGTCACTTAAGGTAAAAAGTTTAGGTTTATTGACACGTACATGGGTTCTGAGCAAAGTCAAGTGTCAGAACCTCATAACAAAGAGAGCACAGGGTTTTCATTGACATTGTGATATAAGAGCATACAACATAAGAATGTATGAGTAAGAGACAAGACCGCCATGATGGGGGGAGAGGGGGTACTGTTGTGCCAGACCCCATGAAAATCTGCTTTGGAAGGGGGTCCAGCCGCATTGCAAGTTACACATAAGGTTACTTTGAAACTTCCGCAATTTATGTAACTTCTGCAAAAGTTACCTAGAAACTTAAGAAAGTGCTGTAACTTGACTAGAAACTAGGTAACTTGCATACACAGGGCCGGATTTAACTTCTTGGCGCCCCGAGGCCGCCCCCGCCCCCCACGAGTGCGCATGCGCGAATGCGCGGCGCCCTCTCCCCCGAGTGCGCATGCGGAGCAGTGGGGAGAGGTCCCGACTGCTCCGTATGGGAGCCAAATTTAAAAATTCTGTTGCGGCGGGGCGGCATGCCGCCCCTAAACTTGTGCCGCCCTAGGCCCGGGCCTTTGTGGCCTTTCCACAAATCCGGGCCTGTGCATACAAGCAAAAGACAATGCAGAGAAGGGGCAAACTCACCACCAATTAATTAAACAACTTCCCCCCAATGAACTGACTTAGTAGCACATTTATTATTAATTTTACCTATTTATATGACCTGCTTATATAGTGAAACATCAGCTGTTTATTATACACATTTGTTCATGGGGGGCCCCAAATTTTCTGATGACGGCCCTGAGTATACAGGTCCTTCTCAAAAAATTAGCATATTGTGATAAAGTTCATTATTTTCTGTAATGTACTGATAAACATTAGACCTTCATATATTTTAGATTCATTACACACAACTGAAGTAGTTCAAGCCTTTTATTGTTTTAATATTGATGATTTTGGCATACAGCTCATGAAAACCCAAAATTCCTATCTCCAAAAATTAGCATATCATGAAAAGGTTCTCTAAACGAGCTATTAACCTAATCATCTGAATCAACTAATTAACTCTAAACACCTGCAAAAGATTCCTGAGGCTTTTAAAAACTCCCAGCCTGGTTCATTACTCAAAACCGCAAGACTGCCGACCTGACTGCTGCCCAGAAGGCCATCATTGACACCCTCAAGCAAGAGGGTAAGACACAGAAAGAAATTTCTGAACGAATAGGCTGTTCCCAGAGTGCTGTATCAAGGCACCTCAGTGGGAAGTCTGTGGGAAGGAAAAAGTGTGGCAGAAAACGCTGCACAACGAGAAGAGGTGACCGGGCCCTGAGGAAGATTGTGGAGAAGGACCGATTCCAGACCTTGGGGGACCTGCGGAAGCAGTGGACTGAGTCTGGAGTAGAAACATCCAGAGCCACCGTGTACAGGCGTGTGCAGGAAATGGGCTACAGGTGCCGCATTCCCCAGGTCAAGCCACTTTTGAACCAGAAACAGCGGCAGAAGCGCCTGACCTGGTCTACAGAGAAGCAGCACTGGACTGTTGCTCAGTGGTCCAAAGTACTTTTTTCGGATGAAAGCAACTTTTGCATGTCATTCGGAAATCAAGGTGCCAGAGTCTGGAGGAAGACTGGGGAGAGGGAAATGCCAAAATGCCTGAAGTCCAGTGTCAAGTACCCACAGTTAGTGATGGTCTGGGGTGCCATGTCAGCTGCTGGTGTTGGTCCACTGTGTTTTATCAAGGGCAGGGTCAATGCAGCTAGCTATCAGGAGATTTTGAAGCACTTCATGCTTCCATCTGCTGAAAAGCTTTATGGAGATGAAGATTTAATTTTTCAGCACGACCTGGCACCTGCTCACAGTGCCAAAACCACTGGTAAATGGTTTACTGACTATGGTATTACTGTGCTCAATTGGCCTGCCAACTCTCCTGACCTGAACCCCATAGAGAATCTGTGGGATATTGTGAAGAGGAAGTTGAGAGACGCAAGACCCAACACTCTGGATGAGCTTAAGGCCGCTATCGAAGCATTCTCGGCCTCCATAACACCTAAGCAGTGCCAGAGGCTGATTGCCTCCATGCCACGCCGCATTGAAGCAGTCATTTCTGCAAAAGGATTCCCGACCAAGTATTGAGTGCATAACTGAACATAATTATTTGAAGGTTGACTTTTTTTGTTTTAAAAACACTTATTTTATTGGTCGGATGAAATATGCTAATTTTTTGAGATAGGAATTTTGGGTTTTCATGAGCTGTATGCCAAAGTCATCAATATTAAAACAATAAAAGGCTTGAACTACTTCAGTTGTGTGTGATGAATCTAAAATATATGAAAGTCTAATGTTTATCAGTACATTACAGAAAATAATGAACTTTATCACAATATGCTAATTTTTTGAGAAGGACCTGTAGGTGTTACTAGTGAGAGAACATGGATATCTCTTCACAACACAACAAACAAGCTGCTCTTACAGCCAAATAGGTGGTTCTGTCTTCAAGGCCACAGTAGTATCCAAGTAGGGGGGTTGTGCTTACAGCTGGACTATGGAGATGTATTGAGAAATGCAGGCTGACTAGTGAAGGGGTGCACAATCTGCAGGTTAACCCTTGCTGTACAGATTTACCTATAACACCTTTCTAATATGTTGCTTTTTTTTCTTATTATATATGAGCTTCCCCTAACAGGCTCAGGCAAATAAAACACCCTGCCAGTACTGTTGGGGACTCCCCTGCTATGTCTGCAGGGGTGTTTCAGCCTCTTGCAAAACAGCATCACTAGTGCAGAGAGCGCAAAAGCACTCTGCACTACAAGAGAAAACATAACATGTTATCACAAGGCCATACCCATATTAATAGTGGTAGCATAGTAAAAACCAAAATGGTTGGTGCTCACTGTAGGGATCACACCCTTTATTCATATGTGAAAGAATTATATTATGTTATATTAATACATACCCCAAAATCCATATGCCTCCTCCTCCTCTGTGGATAGCACAACAACCCCCAGCACATAATGACACACCTTAGGGACCATATAATAGCTATCTCCAAATGCTAACAAACTCCCAGAACAAACCCCTGCCAGGTTCACCTCACACAGGAAGCATAAGGCAGGCAGAGTATGGCACACACAGGCAGCATAGGACAGGCAGAGCATGGCACACACAGGCAGTATAGGGCAGGTAGAGTATGGAACACAGGCAGCATAGGGCAGGCAGAGTATGGCACACGCAGGCAGCATACAGTGACATAATGGTGGCACTGCTCTTACAGTCTGAGGTGTGAATAGATGAACAATGTGGGGCATACAGTCTGAAATGTGAACAATGCAGGGGGTAAACAATACAGGGGTTTACAGCCTGAATATGAGGTGTGAACAATGCAGAGAACCAGTTAATCTCAGTACTGATACCATTTAAAGCTTACATAAAGGCCAGTTGAACAGCACTGCACTACGGATTTAAAATCGTGCTCTGGTGCAGCGCATGCATGATCGTGCCTGGCTGTTGTGTTTCTCTGCAATAGAGGTATGTTTAGCTAAGAAGATGTTTAACAGTTTGGAGGGGGCTGAAGTATGTTAACACCCATAGTGGGCACTGCCTAATGGCTATTATATAGATCTATACCTTAAAGGGGTGGTTCACCTTTAATTTAACTTTTAGTATGCTATAGAATGGCCAGTTCTAAGCAACTTTTAAATTAGTATTCATTATTTATTTCTTTTCAGTTTTTGAATAATTTTCCTTCTTCAAGCACTCTGCAGTATTAAAAATATGCAGCTTTTAATAATTTATAATGTTATAATATGGTTGAAACCCTGTTCCTTTGCTGATCTGGCTGACAACATTTTTTTTATTTTTTAAGTAGACAGTCCCCTTCATGTGATGTCAGTGAGGAAAGGAACAGTGCAATCTTTCTGCATGCTGTTTGTAAACTGTAGAGAAATTGTTATACTTTGTAACATCAATGTTTTAGTCCCTCCTCCCCGCCAGGATTTCAAATGATGCAAAAAGAGAACTGTTTTGTAGCTGGATTTCAGCATATAAAAATAATATTCATACTTTCTGAAGAAACAGATTATAAGTATATTAGGGGTTTCTGTGTTGTGTGTGGCTCTTTAACAACATTTGGTTCAGAAGAGTTCCACATTAATTTCACTTATTTTCTTAAACCAGAAACTGCTCCAGTTCTTGCATTTCTGTAGTTTCGTGCCCTGCTTGTTGTGTCCTCTTCAGCTAGGGTGGGTCAGCTGCTTGCAGTAACTGTCGGTTTAGTACTGGTAGATGATAGTTTCTTCCCAAAACTGATCATGCCAAGAGTATGGCCCTCTTATCTTATTCTTACTCTGTTTGTTAAAGTATTGTAGGATCCCTCTTGATTATAAATGAATGTCAAGCTATTTGGCAAGTTATTTGCTGAAGCTATATAAAGAAATTATGATATGTTCAACTTCCAGGAACATCCGTGAGCATTTCCGGACAGCTTTTCTTTTAAGCTTCTCTAAGATTTCTTCCATACTGCCAACAGTCTGTGAAAAAGCTTGCCCAGCCTTTTAGAGAACTAATCACTGCAGGTATTAATACCCTCAAGCTCCTGTTCCCCTTTTTTTGTACATATATATGAGAGGATCCAGTACAGAGAGTTGTTGCCAATGGTACTTGGGCCCATACTTTGCACAAAGATCTCTCCCTGGAGTAGAGTTCTTAAATGTATTCTGTCATGATTTTTATGGTGTACTTTTTATTTCTTAATTACACTGTTTGCATAGTAAATAATTTACTCTATGAATTAAAATTGTATTCTTGAACAAACAAATGAGTGACTGAAGTTTAACAGAACACAGGTCACATGGCTGTGGCACCCTGGGATTTTGCTTGAGAAGCTTTATTAACGGATGTGTTTTGAAAAAAGTGTGTTTTCCCAAGACAGTATTCCTTTAAGGAGGCTAAGAGTGAATTTGTTTATTAATGACTTGTGGGTTGGTATTAAAAGCATTATACAGGATCGGGTACAGAGGGTGGTTGTTAATGGTACATTCTCTACTTGGAATCAGGTTCTCAGTGGGGTCCCTCAGGGTTCTGTACTGGGTCCACTTTTGTTTAACTTGTTCATAAATGACTTAGGGGAGGGTATTATAAGTAATGTATCAGTGTTTGCAGATGACACAAAACTCTGCAGACCAGTCAATTCTATCCAGGATGTGGCATCCTTGCAGCAGGATCTTGACCAACTGGCAAACTGGGCGGCAGATGAGATTTAATGTGGATAAATGTAAAGTCATGCACATGGGATGTAAAAATATGTAAGCCACTTATACCCTTAATGGGACTGCACTAGGCAAATCCATAATGGAGAAGGACCTTGGAGTCCTTGTAGATAATAAACTTGGCTGTAGCAAGCAATGCCAGGCAGCAGCTGCAAGGGCAAACAAGGTTTTGAGCTGTATTAAAAGGGGTATAGATTCACGGGAGGAGGGGGTTATTCTTCCCAGAGCGCTGGTAAGGCCCCATCTAGAATATGCTGTTCAGTTTTGGTCTCCAGTGCTCAAACGGGACATTATTGAGTTAGAGAGGGTCCAGAGAAGGGCAACTAAGCTGGTAAAGGGTATGGAAAGTCTCTGGAGAAGAGGCGCTTAAGAGGCGACATGATAACTATGATGATTGCCATCTTGGAGTCAGGAAGGAATTTTTTCCCCTCTGCGGCAAATTAGAGAGGCTTCAGATGGGGTTTTTTGCCTTCCTCTGGATCAACTAGCAGTTAGGCAGGTTATATATAGGCATTGTGGTTGAACATGATGGACGTATGTCTTTTTTCAACCCAACTTACTAGGTTACCCCTCTCCCCTCATGCCTTTCTCTGGATCAAATAGCAGATAAGTAGGTTTCAGTTGGAGGAAAATAACTTTTTTTCAACATCATCTACTATAATACCATGTTGTACCTGGATAAATGCTAGAAACTTACAGTCTTATCCCTAAATTACTACTGCTACTAGTTACTATTACTGATGCTTTCCCAAATGTGTAAGAGCCCTCATGTTTATTCAATGATCCGCTCTGATCATTCTAAAGTAAGTGGACCACAATATAGGCTTTTTAGCTGTATAAAATCATTATACAGACCTTTCTACAATTGTAACCAGTATAAATTTATTAGCAATAACCATCCTATTTAGCTTAATACTTGAGTTACAAAAATGAAATACAATGTTTTATTTAGTTTAGGTTTATAACAATTTTGCATTCTTAGGACAATTCATATGTTCATACTGCATTAAAATCACTATAAATTTGTTACAATTGAAATTAATCTACATAATTTCTAGGTGCCATGTTAATAATTAACAATGTGGAAAAGGAGCCCAGAGAAAGGTAGATAAATGCATGATGTACAGAACAAGGGAAGGGATAGCACGTGTCCAATGAAAAGCAGAAACAACTCCTGTTCTCATATACCTCCCCATTAATAATATAATGAATATAGTGAATCATATATTTTAATTACTGATCCTTCTTGCTGTCATTGTATTCATTCTCATTTATAGTGTCTTCTTGATGCTTTCGAATTTTCTTTGCTTTTTGATAAAGCTCGTTTAGATTAAACTCACGAATAACATTTTCCTGTAAGATAAAGGCAAAACAAAGGAGGAAATGTAATAAGTCATAATTAGAAGAAAACGTTACATAAATAATAATTCACATTTTGCAATTTAATATTCATTAGACGGTTATTGCATTGCAAACTACAGCACACTTTTAAGGTGTGCTTAAAGGGGTTGTACACTTTTGAGTATAATGTAGAGAGTAATATTTTGAGACAATTTGCAATTGGTCTTCATTTTATTTGTTTTAGTTATTTTACTCTTTGTTCAGCAGCTCTGTAGTTTGGAATTGTAGCACTTATCTGGTTGCTAGGATCCAAATTACCTTAGCGACCAGGGAGTGGTTTGAATGAGAGACTGGTATATGAGTAGGAGAGGGACCTCAACAGAAATAAGTTATAAATAGTAACAATAACAATAAAACTGTAGCCTCACAGAGCAATATTTTTTGGCTGGTGGGGTCAGTGAGCTCCTTTGAAAACTGGATAGAGTTAGAAGAAAGCAGCTCCTGTTTCCTACTAGATGACAAATTCCACAAGAAAGGACAAAGAAATCAACCATGTCTTCATTAAAACCCTCCGTCACCAGGTACAGACTTGGGATCAAAGATGGCAGATGAGGCCTCTGATATAGAACATTCTCCTAGCCCAGTGGATGCTTCACCTCGGCCTCTATTATTCTCACATGTAACACTGATCTACTGAATTTGAGTACAGCTCTTCCACAAAAGGAAGACCTATCAAAAATATTGGCGGACATCAAAGAGAGAACAGGAGACGCAGGTAATCTAAACCGAGATGCAAGCATTACATGCTAAGATCCATGATTTAGAAGAGCGTCATTCTTACCTCTCCCAAACCGTTACTGAAAACTCAGTGACCTATATTCAACTTACACCACCTATTAGACGATCAAGAAAACAGGAGCTGCCGCTGCAATCTTCGCATTCGCTGGGTCCCTGACAATGTTGCCAATACAGAACAACGACAATCTTTTTAACAAACTGCTGGGCCAAGATAATGGAACGGATATACAAATCGATAGACTACACAGGGTAACTGGCATACACCCTACCAAGCCAAAAGACGTTTTATGTGCCTTCCATAACTTTACAACTAAATAGGAGGATTCTTCACCGACAGGTACCAGATAATTTCTTGCATGGTAGCAGGCACTCCTATGACCTTAGTCAATCTGTACATCCCACCACCATTCTCAGAAACCCCCCCACCAGAAACTACCCCCATCCCCTGTCTGCATAGCAGGTGATTTTAACACTTGCCTAGATCCAGTGTTAGACAAACTTCATCCCTCTACAACCTATCCCTCCAAACTTGCGGACTGGCTCAAAGCATACAACCTAACTGATAATAGGATGTGGAAGTACCCACACAACAAAGAATTTACATGCCACTCAACCACGCATCATACCCTATCCAAGATAGATTTAGTACTGGTCTCGCCAGACCTTTTGCCCAAGGTAAGAGAGATCAAATTTCTACCCCGAGCAATATCAGACCACTCCCCAGTATACTTCTCCTTACAATTATTAACGCACCCCCACCACAAACAGTGGAGACTGATAAATGTAAACAAGGCACCTGGGCCAGATGCAATACACCCTCGGGTACTGAGAAAGCTAGGGTCAGATTTACACTGGCCCTCGTTTCTGATATTCTCAGACTCGCTTTCATCAGGTATGGTACCTAGGGATTGGAAGAAGGCGAATGTCATTCCTATATTTAAAAAGGGATTTAGATCTCAGCCTGGCAATTATAGGCCTGTAAGTTTGACATCCGTGGTGGGCAAGTTATTTGAAAACTTGTGAAGGGATCACATACAAAATTATGTACTGGAGAATGGCATTATGAGCAGTAATCAGCATGGCTTTATAAAGGACAGGTCATGTCAGACCAATTTAATTGCTTTTTATGATGAGGTCAGTAAGAAGCTGGACAGTGGGAATGCAGTAGATATAATCTATTTGGATTTTGCCAAAGCATTTGATACCGTTCCCCACAAACGACTGCTTTCTAAACTAAGGTCTATTGGTCTTAGTGAAGCACACGGATAGAAAACTGGCTACAGGAACGGGTACAGAGGGTGGTTGTTAATGGTACATTCTCTATTTGGAATAAGGTTCTCAGTGGGGTCCCTCAGGGTTCTGTACTGGGTCCACTTTTGTTTAATTTGTTCATAAATGACTTGGGGGAGGGTATTATGAGTAATGTATCAGTGTTTGCAGATGACACAAAACTCTGCAGACCAGTCAATTCTATCCAGGATGTGACATCCCTGCAGCAGAATCTTGACCAACTGGCAATCTGGGCGGCTAAGTGGCAGATGAGATTTAATGTGGATAAATGTAAGGTCATGCACCTGGGATGTAAAAATATGTAAGCCACTTATACCCTTAATGGGACTGCACTAGGCAAATCCATATTGGAGAAGGACCTTGGAGTCCTTGTAGATAATAAACTTGGCTCTAGCAAGCAATGCCAGGCAGCAGTTGCAAGGGCAGACAAGGTTTTGAGCTGTATTAAAAGGGGTATAGATCCTCCCCCCCCCTGGGGCCCCTGCCCGCCCATTTATCCTAAGGGTCTTTAACTTTCGGGACAGAGACACCATCCTCCAAAAAGGCCCAATACTGCACAATGGCACGCAAGTTTCTCTCTACCCTGACTTTTCTCCTACCCTGCAAAAGCAAAGAGCTAGCTTCCAAGGAGTCAAACGTCGGCTGAGAGACGCAAACATCCAATACAGTATGCTCTACCCTGCACGCCTAAGAATCCAGGATGATCACAGTTCTTCACTGACCCGACAGAAGTGGACAAGTGGCTGGAGCAAAAGGGACCAAACAATCGGCACCCTCCTAGGAGCCCGAGGCACCTTTAACTCTGCAACAAAAAGCTCTTTGAGCGACAACTAGCAAACTACAAGCCATGGATGACGCAGCCCACACCTGTATTGGAACCGACTAATGCTCCTGACCGCGCTTCTCAGCGCACCTCCACCAGTGAAGACTCTGGACCGCTATCTACTAACCGACATATCGGATACAAACTGGCAGTTGCTACACTAGCTGCTTTTGGCGGTGGATCTCTTTTCAGGATCTACCACACAGTGTGGAACGATACCTATGTTACTTCCAAAGGAGAGAAGGAGGCACAAATTCAAACTACATCCGGCTCCCTAACTTCCATGCACCGGCCGCAACATCCACAGAAAGGCAAGGTTGCACCACCCACACACCTACCTGGTAAAATACGGGGACGGCGCCTACATGCTGGGTTGTACAGCTAACACAGTGAACCTAATATCACCACAGTGATATCTCACAAGCAATACTAAGTGGTACGCCACCAAAAACCGTTTGGTGTTTCAGTTATGGGTACAAGACCCACCCAGGTTTGGGGGGTGGGTAGGGCGGGAAAGGGAGTTATGGGGAAATTGTTTTTACATGTTACTATATTTTCAGTTATTGCTATACATGCTATAATATATGTCTAAGGTGTTATCAGGGGCAGGACGCAGAAAAGGCCAAGTATCCCTGGTACCGTATCACTTTTAAGACCACATAAATGGCTACCTACAATATTATGTCCTGGAATATCCGGGGCTTAAACTCCAAATACAAAAAGAGCCTGATGTGGATATACCTTAAGAGGTACTCTCCGTCTATTTTACTCCTCCAGGAAACACATTTAGTGGGGCAAAAAACCTTGGCTCTTAAAAAGCCATGGGTAGGCTGGACCTACCACGCCTCATTCTCTACCCACTCTAGAGGAGTCTCAGTCCTGGTCAGGAAAAACATCCCCTTTGAACTGACTCAAATAATATCTGACCATTATGGCAGATATATACTACTAGCATGCCTACTCGCAAACAAACCGCTCACGGTAGCTAACGTGTATATGCCACCCCCATTTACAACCACCTTACTCCAACACATAGGGAAAAAACTGTCTGACCTGCCTCCAGCCCCTCTCTGTATTATGGGAGATATGAACCAAGTTATGGACCTGGCCAAGGACAGACTAAATTCCACAACTGAAGGGCCCACCAACCTCACTCACTGGGCAAACTCCCTAGGCTTAACAGATGTCTGGCGCTGGAAACATCCTGATGATAGCACATACTCGTGCCACTCCCTACCTCGCAAAACTTTCTCTAGGATTGATTTTGCCCTAGCCACGTCAGACATACTCCCACTAGTAGAACAAATCTATTTGCCCCAGCACTTATCAAACCATTCCGACCTCTTACGGCTGCAATGGCTGCCTAGCTCCACGGACAGACACTGGCGCTTAAGCCCCCTTTGGCTTAAACACCCCGACATAGCAGACTCCAACAGGGCAGCATATGTAGAGTACTGGGAACACAACGCAGGATCAGCACCGCAGGGCATAGTCTGGGATGCTTTAAAAGCAAACATAAGAGGCCTTCTCACCACATCAATTTTGCAGGCCAGGAAAGAGGCTAGGCAACTAGTTACTAAAGCAGAGCAACGCCTCACAGAGACCCAACATAATCACTTTACAAACCCATCAACAGATACATATTAGGAAGTGAGAAGAGCAGAGGCTGCCCTTGCCAGGGAATCCACAGCAGTAGCCAAAAAAGCCCTTCTATACAACACGCAACGCATATTTGACAAAGGGGACAAGAACAGCAAAACACTAGCAATACTAACTAAACAGCAACAAGCCTCCACAGCTGTACCACGCATCCAAACTGTCAGAGGGGAAGTGGTCCATGACCCTCACTTGATAGCAGAAACATTTGCCTATTACCAAAACCTGTATAGCTCCACCGCTACCTACACATCCCCACAGTTACACCACTACTTAGACTCAATACCCATACCCAAACTGGGCCCCTCTGAGAGAGCCTGGCTAAATGCTCCCATCACACCCGAGGAGATCACAGGGGCAATACAATCTCTTCCCTCCAACAAAACACCAGGGATAGACGGACTCCCCCCAGATTGGTATAAATCCATAAATGACCTAGTGTCACCCCACCTATTAAACACATTCCAGGCCGTCCGGGACTCCGGCTCCCTGCCACCATCATTTGCAGAAGCACTGATAGTGGTAATCCCCAAAGCCGGCCGAGATCCCACTCTCTGCAGCTCATACCGCCCGATATCGCTAATCAACACAGATGCAAAAAAACTAGCAAAGGTGTAAGTCACTAGGCTCCCCCAAACTATACAAGACCTAATTCACCCTGACCAATCAGGCTTTATGCCGGGTAGGGCGACGGACTTCAACCTCCGTCGACTATTCACAAACCTCCAAATTACACATAGCAACAGCGGAACCAGGGCAGTGGCCTCACTCGACTCAGAAAAGGCCTTTGATTCAGTGGAGTGGGACTACTTGTGGGAGGTCCTGCGGAGATTTGGTTTTGGGAACCAATTCATTAAATGGCTGAAGCTACTCTACAAGAACCCTGTAGCTAGGGTCCGGGTAAACAACATTACCTCCCCTCACTTCCCTCTACATAGAGGAACCAGGCAGGGGTGCCCCCTTTCCCCCATTCTTTTTGCCCTTGCTATTGAGCCCCTAGCTATCATAATACGCAACAACCCAGGTATCAAGGGACTCAACTTTGCTAATATAACAGAAAAGGTGTCGCTCTTTGCGGACGACATCTTAATATACTTAGCCGACCCAGCAAGCTCACTGTCCACTCTATTAGAGGTCATTCAGAACTTTGGCATATACTCGGGACTGAAAGTCAACTGGGAAAAATCCCAACTTTACCACATTGACCCACCTCCAGAAGCACAGGTCGCCCTAAACACACCCCTTAAGGTGGTTACATCATTTAAGTATCTGGGGATACAAATACATGCAGACCCCAAGACATATATGCAACTCAATTCTAGACCCTCTAATGACCTCACTCTCTCTGGCACTCAAGAATTGGGAGAAATTACCACTCTCATTGTGGGGTCGAGTGAATATTGTTAAAATGATATACAGGTCCTTTTCAAAAAATTAGCATATTGTGATAAAGTTCATTATTTTCTGTAATGTACTGATAAACATTATTCTTTCATATATTTTAGATTCATTACACACAACTGAAGTAGTTCAAGCCTTTTCTTGTTTTAATATTGATGATTGTGGCATACAGCTCATGAAAACCCAAAATTCCTATCTCAAAAAATTAGCATATTTCATCCGCCCAATAAAAGAAAAGTGTTTTTAATACAAAAAAAGTCAACCTTCAAATAATTATGTTCAGTTATGCACTCAATACTTGGCCGGGAATCCTTTTGCAGAAATGATTGCTTCAATGCGGCGTGGCATGGAGGCAATCAGCCTGTGGCACTGCTCAGGTGTTATGGAGGCCCAGGATGCTTCAATAGCGGCCTTAAGCTCATCCAGAGTGTTGGGTCTTGTGTCTCTCAACTTTCTCTTCACAATATCCCACAGATTCTCTATGGGGTTCAGGTCAGGAGAGTTGGCAGGCCAATTGAGCACAGTAATACCATGGGCAGTAAACCATTTACCAGTGGTTTTGGCACTGTGAGCAGGTGCCAGGTCGTGCTGAAAAATGAAATCTTCATCTCCATAAAGCTTTTCAGCAGATGGAAGCATGAAGTGCTCCAAAATCTCCTGATAGCTAGCTGCATTGATCCTGCCCTTGATAAAACACAGTGGACCAACACCAGCAGCTGACATGGCACCCCAGACCATCACTGACTGTGGGTACTTGACACTGGACTTCAGGCATTTTGGCATTTCCCTCTCCCCAGTCTTCCTCCAGAATCTGGCACCTTGATTTCCGAATGACATACTTTGGACCACTGAGCAACAGTCCAGTGCTGCTTCTCTGTAGCCCAGGTCAGGCGCTTCTGCCGCTGTTTCTGGTTCAAAAGTGGCTTGACCTGGGGAATGCAGCACCTGTAGCCCATTTCCTGCACACGCCTGTACACGGTGGCTCTGGATGTTTCTACTCCAGACTCAGTCCACTGCTTCCGCAGGTCCCCCAAGGTCAGGAATCGGTCCTTCTCTCGCAATCTTCCTCAGGGCCCAGTCACCTCTTCTCGTTGTGCAGCGTTTTCTGCCACACTTTTTCCTTCCCACAGACTTCCCACTGAGGTGCCTTGATACAGCACTCTGGGAACAGCCTATTTGTTCAGAAATTTCTTTCTGTGTCTTACCCTCTTGCTTGAGGGTGTCAATGATGGCCTTCTGGACAGCAGTCAGGTCGGCAGTCTTACCCATGATTGCGGTTTTGAGTAATGAACCAGGCTGGGAGTTTTTAAAAGCCTCAGGAATCTTTTGCAGGTTTTTAGAGTTAATTTGTTGATTCAGATGATTAGGTTAATAGCTCGTTTAGAAAACCTTTTCATGATATGCTAATTTTTTGAGATAGGAATTTTGGGTTTTCATGAGCTGTATGCCACAATCATCAATATTAAAACAAGAAAAGGCTTGAACTACTTCAGTTGTGTGTAATGAATCTAAAATATATGAAAGTCTAATGTTTATCAGTACATTACAGAAAATAATTAACTTTATCACAATATGCTAATTTTTTGAAAAGGACCTGTATTTACCAAAATTTCTCTACGTTTTTCACAATTCTCCCTTTACAATCCCCCACTCTCTATTTAAGAAACTCAACAAGATAATCAATCCATTTATATGGGCAAGGAAGGTGCCTCGTATCTCCTGGGAAAGGCTGACATCCCCCATAGACAAAGGTGGGCTGGGGCTCCCTCACTTCTACTTCTACTACCTGGCCTCACAAATATACTATTTACATTGGTGTCTCTCACCCAACCCATACAACCCCAACATGCAACTGCAAGCCTCTATCCTCCACTCAATTGAAGGGTTGGGCTCATACTCCTATAGGAAAGTATCTGACATGGCTATCCTCCCTGATACACTGAAGACCCCACACAAAACATGGGCTGCTGCACTAAAAATCTTGGGCCACCCTTTGCCATTCCCCTCACCGCACCTTCCCCTTTGGAAAAACTCTTTCCTCCCACATCTCTATGACTTACCCGATGTTGAATACTGGGCCCGCATGGGCTTTAAAAAACTTGATGACCTCCTCCCTGAGAACCTGTTTCCAAACCTTCAGACTCTAAAAGAAGGGAGACCTAACCAACGAATACAGCTATACAGGTACCTCCAATTACGACATGCATTTCAAGCCCAATTCCACTCCCTCTCTCCCGTAAAGGTAACTACCTCTCTTGAGGATACATTATACTCCCCTTCACCCAAAAAACTCCTATCCAATTTATACAAAAACATAATGGTAAGTCGGCCAGCACCATTTGCTCATGCCCACCAACTTTGGGTGCAAGCAATTCCTGACCTACAAGAGGACCAATGGGAGGAAGCCACAGATACAGCCTATGAATACCTAATCTCAATCAAGGACAGGCTCATCCAATACAAATCCCTACACCAAATTTACATAACCCCCTTGAAGCTACTGAGAATGGGTAAAAGGCAGGATGATCTCTGCCCCCGATGCAACACCTCTGGGGCCAACTTCATACATATGATCTGGTCGTGTCCCCCCATAAACAGATTTTGGAGGGAGGTAATGAGCACTATGGCCCAGGAAATAGGCACCCCCCAGATAGTGAACCCAGTGGTCTGTTTACTAGGGGTCATTGATGATATCCTCTTCACCAATGCAGCTAGAATCAGATTTCGCACTCTTATGTTTTATGCTAAAAAGACAGTGATTATGCATTGGATGGGCAACAACCTACCCACAGTGAACTTTTGGAGACAACTAATAGACAATGCCCTGCCGCTTATAAAGCTCACGTACGAAACATGAGGAGCAGCAGACAAATTTGAGAAAATATGGGGTGTTTGGTGCAACATGGACCCTGGGGTTCAGTGATGCCAATGGAGCCCACCCTCTAGACAAATAATCTGCCCTTAATCCTTAAGCCAGAACACACAACCACTGCCTAATTGTAACCTTATGTATAGCAACATTAACGTGTTTATTTGTTCTTATTTATTTTTCTTTTTGATTTTATTTTTGCTTTTGTTGATGGAAAAACAATAAAAAATTCTACCTTTAAAAAGGGGTATAGATTATGGTCTTCAGTGCTCAAACGGGACATGATTAAGTTAGAGAGGGTCCAGAGAAGGGCAACTAAGCTGGTAAAGGGTATGGAAAGTCTCACTTATAAAGAAAGACTGGCCAAGTTGGGTTTGTTTACACTGGAGAAGAGGCGCTTAAGAGGTGACATGATAACTATGTATAAATATATAAGGGGATCATATAATAACCTTTCTAATGTTTTATTTACCAGTAGGTCCTTCCAACGGACACGAGGGCACCCACTCCGTTTAGAAGAAGGGAGGTTCCGTTTAAACATTCATAAAGGATTTTTTACTGTGAGAGCTGTGAAGTTGTGGAATTCCCTCCCCGAATCAGTTGTGCTGGCTGATACATTATATAGCTTTAAGAAGGGGCTGGATGGATTCTTAACAAGTGAGGGAATACAGGGTTATGGTAGATAGCTCTCAGTACAAGTGAGGGAATACAGGGGTATGGGAGATAGCTCTTAGTACAAGTTGATCCAGGGACTGGTCCGATTGCCATCTTGGAGTCAGGAAGGAATTTTTTCCCCTCTGCGGCAAATTATAGAGGCTTCAGATGGGGTTTTTTGCCTTCCTCTGGATCAACTAGAAGTTAGGCAGGTTATAAATAGGCATTATGGTTGAACGTGATGGACGTATGTCTTTTTTAAACCCAACTTGTTATAAATGAAGCAAATAGCACTATATACTCTTACCCTACATAAAGGGAAAGTAGTGAGTAAAATACCCTTCTACACAATTCCCACATGGTGGGATAGTGGTACTTAACAGCGTTGAGGAAATGGAAAATCCCATGAACTGCTGGGATAAGAATTGCTGCGAATGAGTTGCTATAGCTAAAATAGGAATGTTTCAGTAGCCATTTGTGCATGATGTAGGTACAACGAAGAAGAACATATTGCACATAACAGGTATTGAATCTCACAAGAAATTACAAATTCAAGGAGCACAGCTTTTGATGGCACAACCACAGTTAATTCCCATATCATATACAGGTATGGGATTCCCTTATCCGGAAACCCTGATATCCAGAAAGCTCTGAATTACAGAAAGGCCGTCTCCCATAGACTCCATTTTAATCAAATAATTCAGATTTTTAAAATGTATTTTTACAGAGAAAAAGGAAATCAAACAGTACCTTGTATTTGATCCCAACTAAGATATAAAAAAATAATTACAAAGAGGGACATATGCTCATAAGTAAAATGTTAAATCAGGATCTCACCCGTAGTATAGGTGGGCCCAGGTGCTTATGCCCCAGACCTTCAGCTTAAGGGAGCCATCTTGGGTAAATCACATAGAAAAAAGGTTTTCCAGGATTTCGGTGAAAAAAGGTAGTTGCTCACGAAAAAATAAAGTAAAATCACAAAAATCATAGACTATGATTAAGTACTGTGAGGTACGAAACGCGTAAGGCTATTTGTACCATGTGTTAGTTTAGAACCCACCAGGAAAGTCATGGCATCAAGTGCATCCACACACTTGTTCTCTGTGCCCAGTAACTCCCAAACAGCTTTGTTAACCAATGAAATCTAAAGAACAAACTAAGAATCTGCACACAATCTTTTTCCTTACTTAAAGGGGACCTGTCACCCCAACACATAACTCCAAATTATTTTCTATATTGTTAGTTAAGCAAAATAAACTTTACTTACTCTATATAAATAATATAAATCTGGTTTCCTTCCATCTTGGAATTACTCAATCAAAGCAAGCAGACAGGCACCATTGTTATGAAGGCAAACCTTTTATCATGCCAAAATCTTGTTTATGTTCCAGAATGGAGGACCAGATGCCCTCCCAGGGAGGGGGAAAGTGGGATGTGCAGTGACATCTAGGTAGTGCTGAATGGAAAGCTAAAGTTATTGTCTGCCCCGCCTCTTTGCCTAAGGCATAGAGGCGGGGCAAGCAATATATGATTGACAGCTCGGATTTTTAAATGCCTTTATAATGGGTTTGGATATGTTAATATAAAAATGAATTTGGGTTTCATGTTTAATTTGAAAAGGACTTTTATTATACAGCTTTTTATGTCTGGGTGACAGGTCCACTTTAAAGGGGACCTGTCACCCTATGAAATAATTCCAAATGGTTTTCTATTGTGTTTGTCAAGTAAATTAAACTTCACTTACACTATAAAAATGGTTTTAATGTTATTTTCTTTAGCCTTGGAATTCACAATTGCAGCCATTGAAGACAGTCGCCATTTTGTGGACACTTATTAAAGCAAGCTTTGTATCTTGCCAAAATCTTGTTTCTGCCAGTATGGGGGGACCTGATGCTCATGCCTATGCACTGGTTACAAAATTATTAGTTGGGGAGGGAGACTGAATATGAGGAGAGTAGCAACATCTAAGAAGTTCTGAATTGAAAGTTAAAGTAACCGTCTGCCCCGCCTCTATGCCTTAGCCATTGAGGTGAGGAAGGCAATATACGATTGACAGCTGGGATTTTTAAATCATTTTATAATGGGTATGGATGTGGTAATAAAAAAATTAGTTTGGGTTTCATGTTTAATTTGAAAAGGACTTTAATTTTACAGATTTTTATCTCCCATGGTTTGGCCATGAAAATGACCCAACTGTTCATCATGGCACTGTACACTTAAAACCTCAAAATCCCACCCCAGGACTATAGACTATAAAATGAACAACACTATACAGTTGTGTTTATTATAAAAATCAACAACATTTGTACGTTTAAAAAGAACTAAAGAACCAGCAGTAAACTATGGCAATGTTTATGGACAAACACATAATTGATGCATATTATGGTGGTTTCTCAACAGGATAACAAGTATAGCCTCTTAGGACACCAAACTACTAAGATTTTTTTATACTGGATAAATTCCATGCTTGAGCTAATTGATATTTTGCTAATGGATGTTGGCAAAAAAAAACTGCACAGTATATAGGTTGGTGTGTTGGACTAAATCCTGTGAATAGTTTCTGTAAAAGAAACAAACAAAAAAATTAATTTAAGCACCTTTAACTAGGAACAAGTTATGGTACTGGTAAAATTATTCTGTAGTCAGGAAAGAATTTTACTTGGTTTCAGAAGAGTTTTTTGCCTTTCTCTGAATCATCTAGCAGTTAGAAAGGTTCATTAAAAAAAGTTGACTTAATTTAACTTCTTAATTTAACTTACTGTTTATATGTGAATTGCCACGTAAGATCTATACACGTATATATTTTCACATGTAAAAAGAACTACCCAATGCCCTAGTCACACTGAGGGAAAAAAAAAAACTTTTGCATTTGGTAAGGATGGGCAAAAAGCGTGCATTAATTTGTAATCCTTTCTGCCCCCCAGGAAGACTACATCAACAAAGGACCAATAGCGCACCACAGACTGTCACAGGCTCATAGTTGCGCACTGCAACAGTGACAAGGTGATTCTGGGGGCTAGAGATAGAAGGAAAACCCAAAATATGTCAACAAAACATGTCTATTGCCACTGGCTCCTAGTACCATTCCTTCTTGGAGCTAATTCTGGCTATGATCAATGGATTTAAACTGAACAGAGATAAGTTACCGTCTTTAAAATCAAACAAAGAACTTTTAGACCCAGAAGCACTGCAGATTGTGGTATTTATGATCAGGTACACATAGATTCTAAATGCCATGATTTTGATTTCTAAAATTGGTAGCACAGAAAAGGTTGACTTTATGCCAGGATTGGACTGCACTTTTGCAGTCTTCTTTGTATGTGATGAACTGAAACGGAGAAAAGAAGAATATAATATATAGTGGGTATAACAATATGGCTATAACATATTAGAAATGACTGGATATTGCAGCAAAGATGAAAACATTGTAAAATTTGTGAAGGAACTATTTGATGCCATTTTATACCTGTGTGAAGCTCCAAGACACAGCCCGCCCTTTCTTATCCACTTGAGGTCTCCTGAAAATTTCTCTCCCGCCTTGAAACAAAATAAGGGTAGGTAGCTGCTTGGACAGTGGAGATGGACTAATGCTGTACCTGGAAGACCAATTAGCAGTTAGATTGAGAAGTATGGCGCAGAGAGCATTTTCTGGGTATACTGCCCACCATATATCTTTCAGAAAAATGCTAAAAGTTTCCTAAAATACACCTTCTCATTTCTCATTGTACTAAACATGAAATGCCTGAAAGTGCCAGCATGATCATTTGGGCCCTCAGGTGGCACTTCATTAAAAACTTCATGGGATCAGGAATAGTTCTGAAAACTATGGCACATGTACCTTGCACATCTGGGAAGCACCATTAATGCTGAACGATATACAATTGTAGTACAGTGTCTAGGATGGTATATAACTCCCACAATTCTCTGAGAGCCAGCATAAAGGTTATGTGTAATCAGCATAAAATAACTAGTACAGGTGCTATGAGTGATCATTCAGCTCTCTGCCAAGGAAGCAGGAAGTAGTAAGTATACTGCGAAGGAGTTGCTGAGGGACGGAGATTTGAAAATTCCTCAAAAGCCAGGTTTGGAAAAAACAGTGCTTATTTGGAATAAACAAGCTTAGGGCATTCCACCACAGGGAAGCATAATAAGGAACACATCCTGTTCTTTCTTAAGTGCCTCATATAAGCGCCAAACGCAGGTGAGAAGCAGTATGTTGGAAACATTGAATAGAGTTCTGGAGAGCGAATATTTGGGAGTGCAAGCTTTTGAGTGAGAAACTAAAATTTTCCCCCAGAATCTCTGGATTGCTGGGCAGGACCAGAAAACATGGAACACGGTGCCTACCTCATTTCTGCACTTGGGAAATTGGTCGAACACATTATCATAGATTTTTGCCTGGCGGTAGGGGGTCAAGTATGCTCTATTTAGAAATTTTATCTGTATATATCCCTCATGGAAACAAATATATCTGCAACCAGTTTGAGAGCAATAGACCACATCCCATCTAGCACGGGAATGTCTCTCTGCCATTTAATCTTAGTTTTTTGTAGAGGAGAGGGGGCAGAAGCAGACAATATAATGTAAAACCAGGAGAGGGATTTAGTCAGGTCTTGTCCGTGAAGGTAAGTCTCAAGGGTTGTTTTGGCTAACCTTAAAGGCCTTGCAGGGAATTTTATCTTAATATATCCCTCATGGAAAAATATTGATGACAAAGCTGCAGGAACCTAAATAGCATGTTGGGGATAGAGCGGGGTGCACCTCTTGTTGCAGTAAGTCATAGGTTTTGCATTCAATGTCCTCTAGATCTGGGGAAGAACACCCTCAGAAGGGCCATGGCCAACTTCTGAGATTTCTGGAAGGCCTACACAACATGTAACCATAGAAGATGTTCTTACATAATAGGAGGAAATTCCTCGCTACGGGAGTTTGGACAGGGCTTCAAACAAGCATACTGTAGGAGCCTCTAGGACCACCACTGTGTTATTTATATTAGGGACCATCCACCATTGAGCAATCCGAAAAAGGAGTTCCACGCACCAAATGACCAAAAGGATGTTCATAAAAGCAAAAAACTATTTCTCCATTAAAATCATTAAGCCTGATGCATTTTGTGCATCATCACACTTTATCATAAGCACATATACTAAATCAGAAACCATATTTATACAGTGTAGGGGGAAATACGCCAGACCACTCTTCGATATCCAAACGTCACAACTGAGATTAATACATGTTATAAGATAAAGAAACAAAGTCCGAACATCCTGTAAAGTTAATAAATAGCTCTTATACAGCCAATGATATCTTGAAAAGTCCAAATAATCAGATGATGTGGTCTGTGGCGTGGATGACTGATTTATACTAGTAGTTACAGGTTCCACAAAATTAGTAACCCCCACATTATCAGTTAAAAAGTATTTCTTTAAAGTGAGTTCACAAACAAAACAATTTACGTTTATTAAGGTCTGTAGCGTATTGAAGTCTCTAGTGGGGGAAAAAGACAGACCCTTTGCCAGAAGCGCTAATTGCGCATCATATAAAGCCTTGGAAGATAAGTTGAAAATCTTTCAATTATTTTAACGTCATGGTGTCAATTTGCTGCACGTAAGACTCCAACTTTGTGAAATATCTAATCACCAAGACTCTTTAAATCTAAGACAGAAGGCTTACCTGGTTGAATGCTAAATGCTACCTGGTTGAATACTAAATGTACATATCCTTGTGGAGCTTTTCGAAGTAAAACTTGTGCTTATGTGAAATTTACCAGTACTGTGACAGGCAAGGCTTACACTATACAGACCAGACCTTTTTTTTATTGTAATACGTTACGAGGTTTATTTAATTACCTGTCTAAATTGTAACATGCAATACGTTGGCTGCACAACACATTCCTTAAAGAGCTGAATGGACATATTGTATCTAAAAATAATACTAGCCCTGTATCTAAGCATATTTTACTATGTAATGATGGTGATGTTTCAAATTTACAAATACAAGCAATTGATAGAGTTTTCTACTTAGAAAGGGGAGGTGACTTACAGAAGAAACTTTTGCGTACTGAGGCAAAATAGATTTTCTTACCCGGTAACTTGTTCCCCTAATAGTTTGAACTCCATTTTTGACGTTAGTTGCTTTGTTTGAATCATGTATTTTTAATACTCAACTGTTTAAATTTTACCTTTTTTTTTTTTTTACCAATAATCATTTGGATCATGTATTCATAAATTACTATTTATTAACTTTATAATTAATGTGTATATTATCGGCTGTATATGAGCTATTTATTAACTTATAGGATAGTCGGACTTTTCTGTTTCTTTATCTTATAACATGTAATAATCTCAGTTGAGACTTTGGATATCGGGGAGTGGTCTGATGTATTTCCCCCTATACTGTATGAATGCGGTTCCTTATTTAGTATATGTGTCTATGCTTAAGTGCAATGACGCACAAAATGCGTTAGCCTTCATGAATTTAATGGAGAAATAAAATAAATAAAAACTCACTTTTTGGTAAAATTAGAGAACCCGACATCTGTCAAAATACTATTTTAAGGAATTGCATATGCCATTTTTTTACAAGTCGATAGTGCAGGTAAAAAGTTAAAATGTTTAGTGCTCACCTAGAGCTGACTTCAGGATATCTCCCTATATCAACTTTTCCAAATTTTAACCCTGCACAATTATACCTGTAAAAGAGAGAGTAATAGTTAAATAAACAGAAAATGCATGATTAAAATTGCAATGTGCTTAAAGGGTACCTTAATTGCTTCCTCCATTGAAGGTGCAGACCAACAGTCAAAGGCATGTGCTTAGTGAGCGAGCTAGAACACTTCACTCATCATTATTCACATGCTTATGGACGTATTTATTAACATTAGAGACAAACATCACCAGTGGTATTGCCCGTAGCAACCAATCAGCAATTAGAATTGAATGGTCACCTACAAGTTGGAAAAAAAGCAAAGATGCGATTGGTTGCTTTGGCCAACAAAACCGGTGATGTGCTTGCAAGGAGCATTTTCTTGACAAAATATTGTTACTCCAAACCAGAGTGTAGGCTTTTACTAGCCTGCACTTCCAGTGACAGAAACAGTTTTACTGTGACGTAACAGATGCCCAAATACTTACTTCAAAGACAGCTCAGCATATATTGGTGCAAATGACTGACATTCTGATGACCAATTTGCAAAGAATTCTATGATCCATGACACACGACCATCAGATTGCAACTCCTCCTGAAAGTATAAAAAACTATACAAATCAAAAACACTCCAAAAAAGTTATAAAATAGTAGCTACTCCTAAAGTGTTAGTTTGTCACTGAGTGTCTTAAAACAAACATATCTCAACATTCCCACACAAACAGAAATGAACAGCATTTAACAACTTTACCTCTAATGTTTTGTCACTAAAATACTTGATGTGTTCTGGACCTAGATAAAGGGGTGGTTTACATGTCATGAGGAAAACTAGGAAGAAGACAAAAAGAAGAAGGTTTAATACAGGGTTAGGGAAAAAAAAAAAAGAGCACAAGACAGCCTTCAATGATTTATTTTATCAGGATAGAAACATTTCTTATGTTTGTAGATCTATCTACATGGACAAAAAAAAACAGGACACAATGTTAAATATCATCATACAGCACAACCGAGTATAAAGGGAAAAAAAAATCATAGAATTCCTTAGGCACATCATCTAGATTTAGATTAACTGTAACATGATTTTACTCAAATACTTTTTACTACTGTATATATAAAATTCTGATAGGCACTCCAAGTAACTCTAATACTTTGGTTTCCTTTGAAAAAAAATATTCAAGTATATACAGCGTTATATAAATTTATGAAACCACAGGCAGATTGTCTGATAACTAAAGTGTTGTTATTCAAAACTTGTTGTTTTCTACAAGTCCTAATGATAAAATAGGTATTCTGACAAAAAAATTGCTTTAAAATTGAAGGGGTAAAGTAGGACAATGGGAGAAATTAAAACTAGTGATGTAGGGCCACACATAATTCATGTATAAACTTGCTATATCTGTGTGCTTTCTACAAGGACTTTGTAGTAATTTGGTAAATAAAAACAACTGTTAATAAAAGTATCTGCTCATAGTTGCTAAAGGGTACTTTTGTAAAAGTTAACAGGTAGGGGCTTCATTTTACTGCTGTTCAAAAAATAACCACTTCATGATGGGTTGTTCAGGGGGAAAGAAAGATTTCCCTTAGGCTTACGTGTGTCTCATCATTGAGCTTGATAATTTGTGGCACTGTTACAGATAAAGCAGATAGCATAGACAGCATAGTGAAGAACCTCCTTTCGTGAGAAGCAGTGGCAATGCAAGAAAACATCACATACCAGGCTTGGAACAGGAGGACTAGTGATGTTGGGTGCAAGGCGGTTGTGGTGCTATCGGCGATGTCACATGCGGAGAAGTTTCAAAGGAAGGCTTCTTGGGGTGCTGCTGTCTGACATTTAAGTGGCAACAACACTTGTTGTTTCCAAAAGGGGTGCACTCATAATCTCATATTTTCTGTACCACCCTTTTATTTAGAAGATTAATGAAGGATTGAAACATCCCAGAAAAACACCTGAGACTTCAAAAATGTTTAAGTCAATGTTTCTTTGATTCACAGGATGTGGGTGTATTGGAGGATCCTCCTGTGGTAGATTTTCCTCTGGATAGGTTGGCCAAGAGAACTACCATTCATGTGAAAGAGTCAGTTATTAAAGATCATAAGGATAACTGAGCTGAGTGTGCATTAAGAACAACTTATATGGCAGGTTCTAATGCCTATAAGTTAGTTTTTGCTGCCTGTCTTCGGGTCTGTTGAGTTTTGGGTCAGTTCTCTTGAGGAACATCCAGGTATGAATTACTTGATATGCTGTACCCTTTAAAACTAGCCACAGCTTTTATAAAAAAAGGTAGCTATTAAACGCTTAAAACTAGGAGCAAGATCCATGGCCCTTTTAACCCTTTGGCTAAAAAAGTCTAGTCTAGTCAGCAGTTTGGCCTTAAAGAAAATTCTTATCTCCATCACCTTTGAGCCAGGCAAACCTAATTTTAAAGGAGGATATATTATTTTCATTCCTCCTTCAGAAAGTTTCCTTCACAGTCCTACAACTACACCAAGTCTTTCAAAGACAGTATCCCAAGAAAAGACTCAAGGGCTGATATATAACCACAGAAGCAGTGGGCAATTTCCACCTTTACCCTGCAGATAATTTGCTATTTAGCCAAATCCATTAAAGAGGGTTTGGCCAAATACCAAACCGATAGGTAAGGTGTATCCCTAGCAAAAATATTTGGCGCAACAGCATCTGACTTACGGCTAAGCACATACACATATCATATATATATATATATATATATATATATATATATATTTTTTTTTTTTTTTAATTAAATGTTTTAATCAGATTTTTCATTTCCAAACACAGAAACAAAAAGGAACAAACAGTACTGTCAATCACCATCATAACTGGGATACTATCATTTCTTGTGCAATATCACTCACTCACTCACTCATGTGATCATCTCCTGGTTAAATCAGTAACTCCAAAGGGGGGGGGGGGGACTAAGCACTGCATCCATCCTTCTTTTTGGTGCAGTTGTTGAATGTATCTATTAGTTTCCTGTATTATTGGATTGTTTAGTAATAGTTCTGTGTAGCAACAGGTAGTGTGTCTAAAAGTGTATATTGTAAGGTGTCAACTGGGAAAACCTTTTCATAGGGTTAGACACAGAAGGAAAACAAACATCTTTAAAACATTGCTTTCCAAGGATACAGATCAGTATATTCCCCTTGTAATTAAGAAGAGGCATCGAAAAACAAAACCTTTATGGCTGAAAAAAGTGTTTGTGTTGAGGTTGGTAAGAAAAAACGTACTTTTAAAGCATTCAAGTTAGCTGGGACAGCAAAAACTTTCATCAGGTACAAGGAAGCAAATAAAGCATGCAAAAAAAGCTAAACTAAACTAGTTAAAATAATCCAAAATTATTCTTTAATTATGTGAATAGTAAAAAAAATGTAAGCAAGAAGGGGTTGGAACCTTATTATCATGGGGGGGGGTAAGTTGGTTGATGAGAACAGGGAAAAAGCATAACTTTTGAACTCTTATTTTTCATCTGTCTATATATCTGAGGCGCCAGCTAATGAAGGCTTCCATTTTAATATGCCCAGTTCTAGTAATATAGCTACTGACACATGGGTCACTCAGGAGGAGATTTAAAGGAGACTTGAACATGTAAAGGTAAACAAAGGTCCAGGACCAGATGGTATTCATCCCAGGGTATTAAACAAGCTTAGCGTTGTGATTGCCCAACCTCTTCATGTACCTCATGTAATCATTCAGGATTCCTTGAGGTCTGGCATAGTGCAAAGAGACTGGCGAATTGCTAATGTGGTGCCGTTATTGAAAAAGGGATCCCGTTCTCAGCATGAAAACTACAGGCCTGTTAGTCTGAAGTCAGTGGTAGGAAAGCTTTTGCAAGGGGTAATAAAGAATAGGGTACTTGAATACATTGCAATTCACAATACTATAAGTTTGTGCCAGCATGGTTTTATGCATAACAGATCTTGCCAGACCAATTTAGTCGCCTTTTATGAGGAGGTGAGCAGAAACCTCGATGCTGGAATGGCAGTTGATGTCATCTATTTGGACTCTGCTAAAGCATTTGATACAGTACTGCACAGAAGGTTAATGATAAAATTGAGGAATATTGGCCTAGAACATCATATTTATAATTGGATAGAGAACTGGCTAAAGGATATATTACAAAGAGTGGTGGCAAATGGAACATTTTCTAATTGGACCAGTGTTGTTAGTGGTGTACCGCAGGGATCAGTCCTTGGTCCTTTGCTTTTTAACTTGTTTATTAACGACCTGGAGGTGGGCATAGGAAGTATTTCTATTTTTGCCGACGACAGTAAATTGTGCAAAATTGTGGAAAACTGGGCAGCAAACTGGAAAACGAGGTTCAATGTGGACAAGTGCAAAGTTATGCGCTTTGGTTAAAATAATATAAACACAAGCTATCTACGAAATGGGAGGGTGTTGGGGGTATCCTTAATGGAGAAGGATCTGGGGGTTTTTATAGATAACAAGTTGTCTAATTCCTGGCAATGTCATTCGGTGGCTACTAAAGCAAATAAAGTGCTGTCTTGTATAAAAAAAAAAGGGCATTGACTCAATGGATGAAAACATAATTTTGCCTCTTTATAAGTCCCTGGAAAGGCCTCACCTTGAGTATGCAGTGCAGTTTTGGGCTCCAGTCCTTAAGAAGGATATTAACGAGCTGGGACAGAGTTCAGATACGTGCAACTAAACTGGTAAAGGGGATGGAAGATTTAAGCTATGAGGTTAGACTGTCGAGGTTGGGGTTGTTATCTCTGGAAAAGAGGCGCTTGCGAGGGGACATGATTACTCTGTGCAAGTACATTAGAGGGGATTATAGGCAGGTAGGGGGTGTTCCAGGAACGGAGCTTCCATTTGAAGCAGCATAGGTGGTTTTTCACGGTGAGGGCAGCGAGGCTGTGGAATGCCCTTCCTAGTAATGTTACTGCCTTTAAGAGGGGCCTGGATGAGTTCTTGAACAAGCATAGTATCCAAGGCTATTGTGATACTAATATCTACAGTTAGTATTAATGGCTGTATATACAGTTTATGTATGCTTATAGATTGGTAAGTATAGGTTGCGTGTGCTGGGTTTACTTGGAAGGGTTGAACTTGATGGACTCTGGTCTTTTTTCAACCCTATGTTTCGAGCCAATTCATAAGGAAAATTAAATTAAGTTTTTGTTTAACTAGTAGTAGCTGTGAGGACGTTGTTTTAAACCGGTGATAAAGTATTGTTTTCCGGGCCGCTGCAGCTAGCCCAGCCACACCTCTTTTGGATTATGTGAGCCTGACCAATTGTGGGGGTGTCCCAAAAATAGCCTGGGTTATTGTGAATTGTACCAGTTCTCCTGAGACTTTCAGTATTCGTAATCCACTCCCCAGAATGTTTGCATGTAAGGACATAATCATAGGCAGTGTTTAAGGTCAGCATGTGATTCCTGACATTTCAGTTATCAGTGGGCAGGATACCAATGCAAGACCTTCCAGCTGGTATGAGTTAAAATTTCCAGGGCTGTTGGTTGGTATTTGCTGGCGAATAGTGCTTGCATAACACATAAGTGTAATTGAAGTATTTTGTTTGTATCGGTATCGGGAATGACTGAAGTCCATTTAGTTATTCATTTGGTGGGATTCGTAGTGTGGTTCTAATTATGTGGTAAGCTTGTGTGGTTGTTCTCTCCATCATTCGTTTCGGGGCTGTTTTTATCAATATCTGTTAGATGTTGTAATCTCTGTGTAGTGAAGTGTGTTATTTGTAACATCACTGCAAAGATTGTTTGTAAGATCATTAGAAAGTGAATGGATACAACATTTTTAGATAATGTTTTATTAGGCTAGTAAGATTGACATGTCTTTCCTGATGTCTCTAATAATTTGTAGGTTCTGATTCTGCCAGTCCTGAAGGATTATATTATTTCTTCTCATTGGGAAGTTTTTGTTGTTTAACCAGGTAAGATATATAGAAAAGTAGGGAGATAATCTAAATTTATGTCTTACAGAGTGCCAGATTGTTGATGAATAAAGGATGATCCTGCATGACCCAAGGAATGTCTAGTTATGTCTATTTTGATGAACGGACACTGTTGTGTGCACATGGATGAGACACAGCGCAGCTGCATCCGACTCTATGTCCCAAATTGCACTTTGTTGTCTGGCTTGTATCTATAGACAAAAGGGTGCTTTCACTTACCCTGGCACAAAGTCCACAGAGTTCGCACGCCATAAGTCAGAAAGAAGCAGGGGATTTCGGCATGGATGAGGACACCTTGAGATTCTTGAGTGTTGAAGATAATCAAAGTTGGCTATTTCATAACTTTTCATTCTCTACCAAGATAAAGATTTTGCATAAACAAAATAAAGAAAGTGCAGGCAAAACAGGAAGCCACTAAAAAAGCTGTTTAAGATTTTCTAAAAATTAAAGTTATTAACTCCTTTGGAGGAAGAAAATTTATTCTCATATTTTCCTAATCCCCAAACAAGATTGTTGTTTCACTCGTTATACGTCAGAAACTTGTGAATCAGTTTATAAAGCAGAAAAAGCATAGAATAGATACGATCAGATCGACTACAGCCAATCTTCAGTAGAGGAATATAAGGATCACGATATATCTGAAGGATGCCTCTCTTCATAACTCTGTTATCCAGAAAGTCGCCAGTTTATGCCGATAGCTTTTCTGAATGGTTTCCTTTGTCCTCTTCAGTTTAGAGCGCTGACTTTTGGGATAACTTCTGCCCCAAGCACCTCTCTCAAAGCACAAGGCATTTATGTTATTCAATACCTGGAAAACTAGCTTCTGAATGCCTCCTCTCTTCCTCTGCTGGTATATAAAGGGGAACGAGTTCTTGTCCATGTTGAAGCAGCATGGTTGGATTGTATCCTAAGCCTTCAATAAGATTTTTATGATTCTCTTTTAGAAGCTATTAAGAGTGTTTGATCTGATGACAGATTTACTGGATGCTATCCCTTGTGCAAAGGCCCATTTTTGTCCCCTTCAAGGGACCTGTCACTCAGACATAACAAACTGGACAATAAGAATACTTTTTAAATTAAAACAAGAAACCTAAACTCTTTTTTTTTTTTTTTTTTTTTAACTTTTTATTAGGTATATAAAAAAAAAACAGCTGTCACTCATATATTGCCAGCCCCTCCTCTACGCCTTAGGCCTTTTTCTGCTTTTTGATAGAAGTGGGGCAATTACTTTTACTTTCGGTTCTGCACTTCCTAGATGTCACCAATGTCAGAATGGAAATGACACAGAATCAGAGAATAGTAAGATAAACAGCAGAGATAATAGAATAGATAATAAGGGAGAAATATAGAATGTAATATTAAGAAAGTCAATACATGGGGAAGAGAAGGGAAAGTGATAAGAGACAGATAAAGTATGGAGAGGGTAAGTAACACAGAACAGGACAGATAGGATGTTTACAAGAGAGAGTAGCAATTAGTGTAGATAAGAAGTTAGTAGGAAGGGAATAGAAGATGTTTAAAATAGGGAGTGGAAAGTGAGCGGTGAGAGTATGTAAGTAGTTAGTGTTGCATACAGAATTAATTATGGAAGGAAAAGGAGAGAAGGAGGAATAGAAGAGGAGAGGAATTGGATATAATAGAACAGTGCTGTCCAACTTCTGTTGTACCGAGGGCCGGAATTTTTCCGACCTACGTGGTGGAGGGCCGATAATGGAAGCCAGTTTTGACCACTCCCCTTTTTGAAACCGCACCCACTTGAAACCACACCCATGTTATCACATGACCATACCCATATTAATGGTTGTAGTACAGCAAAAACCTGCCATACTCTGCCTGCCCTACCCTGCCTTTGTGTGTGCCATACTCTGCCTTCCCTACCCTGCCTGTGTGTGCCATACTCTGCCTGCCCTACCCTGCCTGCGCGCCATACTTTCACTGTGTGTGCAATTCTTGGCTGGTTTGTGCCATACTTGGCCTGTGTGTGCCATACTCTGCCTGCCCTACCCTGCCTGTGTGTGCCATACTCTGCCTTCCCTACCCTGCCTGTGTGTGCCATACTCTGCCTTCCCTACCTTGCCTGTGTGTGCCATACTCTGCCTTCCCTACCCTACCTGTGTGTGCCATACTCTGCCTTCCCTACCCTGCCTGTGTGTGCCATACTCTGCCTTCCCTACCCTGCCTGCGTGTGCCATATTTTCACTGTGTGTGCCAGTCTTGGCTGGTTTGTGCCAAACTTAGCCTGTGTGTGCCATACTCTGCCTGCCCTACTCTGCCTGTGTGTGCCATACTCTGCCTTCCCTACCCTGCCTGCGTGCCATACTTTCACTGTGTGTGCCATTCTTGGCTGGTTTGTGCCAAACTTGGCCTGTGTGTGCCATACTCTGCCTGCCCTACCCTGCCTGTGTGTGCCATACTCTGCCTTCCCTACCCTGCCTGTGTGTGCCATACTCTGCCTGCCCTACTCTTCCTGTGTGTGCCATACTCTGCTTGCCCTATGCTGCCTGTGTGTATGGCACACACAGGCAGCATACAGTGACACAATGCTGGCACTGCTCCTACAGTCTGCACAATAACTATATATTAAAAAACTTTTTAATTGCATTACCACCTCAGTATATGTTCTTTTTGTAGTATGCAGGGATTATTTGTGGGTTTCTACTCCTCCTGAGGTGTGAACAGGGGAACAATGGGGGTGATTACAGCCTGAGCCTGAGGTGTGAACACTGCAGGGGGTGAACAATGCAGAAACTAAAAGGTGTGAACAACACAGGGTATTACATATTTAAACAATACAGCCTGATTACAGCCTGAATCTGAGGTGAGAACCATGCAGGGGGGCAGTTAATCACAGTACTAATACCATTTAAAGCTTACACAAGAGTAAGCCATCAAAGCAGCCAGACAGGTGGGGGGCCACACAGAGGGGGGTCGCGGGCCGCATGCGGCCCGCGGGCCGCCAGTTGGACAGCACTGTAATAGAAAGAAGAACTAAACCCTAGCTCAGAAAACTTGAAATTTAATTATAAAATTCAACATCTAAAAGCTGGTGAAGTTCTCAATAGGAGTCATATTAGCAAAACTCTAGCTAGTTTTTAATTTAATTTTTGAGAACAAATTGAATTGAAAATGATAGGCAGAATGTGATTTTGCGGTGTTGAATGATGTGATTTTGTTGTCTTCAGGTTTTTAAGCTTTAGAGATTTGAGTTACCTTAACAAATAAGTTTTTTCAAATTAAAGAAAAACTTCATATTTCATAAGTCAACCTCCCTCAGAATCCAAAAAAACATTTGAAAGTATAAAGGAGTTATAAAAGGAAGTGCACTTGGGATTCAGCAGTAAACCGCTTCAGGATGAGCTTCAGTTGGTTTGTTGGTGTCACTCAAATGTGCATCTTGACAGCTCTGATATAGCATGTATAGCTTCTCCAATAAAGGTGGGGGAAGGAGTGCTGGAAATGCAGGTACTAGTTATAGTGGATTTAATAATTAGGAAGGTATATACTGTAATCTGTTACAAGCACTCTACCTGTGGTGAACAGAGTAAGAAAAAATGGGGTGGAGATGGAGGTATGGGGTACTGGTAACAACAGATAGGACTAGAAATTGTATTGAAACAAGTTACAAGCTGGTGCCAATATAAAATTTATGTTTCCAAATGCAAAAAGCCTGGCTGGTAAAATAGAAGACCTGGAAGTATTGTCACTGGAACTGTGGAAGTGAACAGTGCTGCTACTGTAAACCAGAGTAGCAGAAAAGGGACACCTTTCAGGTACTGTAGTAGGCTTTGGACATGGATTGTTTTCTTGCACTAAGAAGGGTGGCAATTACCTCTTCAGTAAAGACTTTTTTTCTCCAGAGCTGGGCCTCAAGATCCATGCCAACAGCTGTAGCACTTGTAGATTGTGGTGAACAACTGGTCCCTGTGAAGTAGATCTCGCTGAAGGGCTAACTGAAATGTTAATTAGGTCTGCATATTACTCCATCTTTATCTTCCTGATTACACTTGGTAGGATAGGAAAGGGAGGGAAGATGTATACTAGCTGAAATGCCCATTGAATGACCAGGGCATCGATGGTGTCCACTTCCGGATCCTTGGAGGGGGCGCAGTACCTGGGAAGCTTTGCATTTTTGTGTCATAAGATCTATTTCTAGAGACTATTTTTGTCACCATGGCTTGAAGACCTCCCGATGGACCACTCCGCTTGGTCTTCCGTATTCCTGCTGATGTAGTTGGCCTCCTAGCTGTCTACTCCGGGATTTAAATAGCCGAGATTGCAGGTATGATGGCCTCTGCTCAATGAAACATTTTGGTAACTTCTGCCTTTGTGGTTCTGCTCTGGGTTCTACCCTGTTCGATGTAGGCCACCGTAGTGGCATGGTCTAAATGAATTTGCACTGGAATGAACCAGACAATGTGGAACTAATAGTATATGGCACTGTGAACGGACCTGAGCTCTAGAATGTTGATGTGGAGGCTCTCCTCCTCCTGGGACCAAGGGCCTTGACAAGATAAGTTCTCCATCTCACTTGTCCACCATCTGATCTGGGACTTGACTGTGGTATTGATGTTTATGGTTTGGGACAATTTGTGGTTCTTGTCCCACTCCTGAAGAAATGCTGTGTGTAGGGGTCACATGTGAAATTGAGAGTATGGTATTGCCTCCAGGGAGGAAACCATGAGCCCCAAGAATCTGAGGTAATCTATTGCGGTTACTTTAAGAGGAGCCTGGAAGTTGAAATCTGATGGTTGGCAACTTTGTCCTCTGGGAGGGATATTGTCTTGGTATTGAAGATCAACCCCAGGTTTCATGAAATGCCCAGGCTCCATTACAGTTATCACAAAAATGAGTGTTTTCTGACTAACTTGTTTAGCGGTTTTAGGTTCAGGACTAGTCTGTGTCGGACCCCTGCTTGTCTACCAGAAATAAGTTGATATATTACCCATAGAAGCTGTGCTGCAGGGGAACTGAAAAATCGTGAATACAGGAATGAAGCGCTCTTCTCTTTATTGGATTGCAGTGGACCAATAAGTGCACAAAGGCTTTTTGGGAGGAGAGGGAAAGGTAACTTGTATCCTTCTTGGACAAGTTTAACTACCCATTTGTCTTGGATGGAGTCTTACCACACCTGGTAGAATTGCAGGTGTCTGCCCACTATAGCCACTGCCTCTTGCTGTGTGGAGGGACCTTCATGCCTCTGTGGCCCTGGCTTCCTACCTTGCTTTTGGCAAGAGGGCCAACTGGTTCTGTAGCTGTTTGGGTAAGAATATGTAGAGGATTGGTTCTGGTTTTACATAGTTACATAGGGTTGAAAAAAGACCAGAGTCCATCAAGTTCAACCCTTCCAAGTAAACCCAGCACACACAAACCTATACTTACCAATCTATACACTCACATACATAAACTATATATACAACCACTAATACTAACTGTAGATATTAGAATCACAATAACCTTGGATACTTCTTCAAGAACTCATCCAGGCCCCTCTTAAATTAACAGAATCTGCCATTACAACATCACTAGGAAGGGCATTCCACAACCTCACTGCCCTCACTGCGAAAAAGCACCTATGCTGCTTCAAATGGAAGCTTCGTTCCTCTAATCTAAAGGGGTGGCCTCTGGTGCGTTGATCATTTTTATGGGGAAAAAAAGAACATCCCCTATCTGGCTATAATCACCTCTGATGTACTTGTACAGAGTAATCATGTCCCCTCGCAAGTGCCTTTTCCCCCCATAGTAAACAACCCCAACCTTGACAGTCTAACCTCATAGCTTAAATCTTCCATCCCCTTTACCAGTTTAGTTGAACTCTCTCCAGCTCATTAATATCATTCTTAAGGACTGTTGCCCTGAACTGCACTGTATACTCAAGGTGAGGCCTTACCAGAGACCTATTAAGAGGCAAAATTATGTTTTCATCCCTTGAGTCAATGCCTTTTTTATACAAGACAGAATTTTATTTGCTTTAATAGCCACCAAATTCCATTAGAAATTAGACAACTTGTTATCTACAAAAACCCCAAGATCCTTCCCCATTAAGGAGACCCCCAACAAACTACCATTTAGTAGATAGCTAGCGTTTATATTATTTCTACCAAAGTGCATAACTTTGCACTTGTCCACACTGAACATTATTTTCCAGTTTGCTGTCCAGTTTAGTTGTCATCAGCAAAAATAGAAACAGTACTTTCTATGTCCACCTCCAGGTCGTTAATAAACAAGTTAAAAAGCAAAGGACCTAGGACTGACCCCTGCGGTACTCCACAATGCTGGTCTAATTAGAAAATGTTCCATTTACCACCACTCTTTGTAATCTATCCTTCAGCCATTTTTCTATCCAATTACAAATATGTTCTAGGCCATATTCCTCAATTATATCAATAACCTTCTGTGCAGTACTGTATCAAACACTTTAGCAAAGTCCAAGTAGATGATATCCACTGCCATTCCAGCATCAAGTTTCCTGCTCACCTCCTCATAAAAGGCAACTAAATTAGTCTGGAAAGATCTGTTACACATAAAACCATGCTGGCACAAACTTAAACTGCAATGTATTCAAGTACCCTATCCCTTATTACCCCTTCCAAAATTTTCCCACTACTGATGTCAGACTAACAGGCCTATAGTTTTCAGGCCGAGAATAGGTTCCTTTTTTAAATAATGGCATCACATTAGTAATTCGCCAGTTTCTCGGCACCATGCCAGACCTCAATGAATCCTGAAAAATTAAGTGAAGAGGCTTGGCAATCACAGCACTACCCTCGTTTAATATCCTTGGATGAATACCATCCGGTCCTGGCCTTTTGTTTACCTTTACCTGTTCAAGTCTCTTTTGAATTTCCTCCAGAGTGACCCATGGGTCAGTAGCTATATTACTAGAACTTGGCATATTGAAAGGGAAGCCTTCTGTAACTTATTCCTCTCCCCTCAGATATTCTGGCCACTAATTACACTGTCATGTAACTTATTTTGTTGTTTCACTGATTTGCACAATTTTTGTGGTTTTATCACATTTTATCCCTATATAAGTGTTCCTGATCTGTTTTTAGCGTAGCTTTGCCAGGTGTAACTTTGGTGTACAAAAATAACTTTACCTATTTTGAATTCATCAGAATGTGTACTTTCCAAAAATATATGGTTTTCTGGGGGTCACTGTATAGTTAGGGGGGGTTACTGCACATAATACACTGACAGGGGGCTCTGTGTGCAAAAGCTGAGCTGGCAGGCGAGAAATCCTTATGCGCTATTTTTATTGTGGGGTCAGTACATACCGCAGACTTTGGTATATCTATGCATATTGGGCATCAAACTGTTCAGTAGGCCTCTGGTGTTCCTATTTGGGGTGACTTGCCTTTGTACGCAAGAAATTGTGTGAGATAAATGCGGCAAATTGCAACATTTTTAGGCGATTTTCTGAAATGTCATAAAAACCAATAACTTTAGGAAAGCTCTGCAGATTGGTACTTTGGTGTAGAAAGGACTCTTTACCCTTGTTGGATTTGTCAGAATGTGTACTTTCCAAAAATATATGGTTTTGTGGGGGTCACTGTATGGTTAGGGGAAGTTTTGGCACATAATACACTGACAGGGGGCTCTGTGTGCAAAAGCTGAGCTGGCAGGCGAGAAATCCTTATGCGCTATTTTCATTTTGGGTTCAGTACATACCGCAGACTTTGGTATATCTATGCATATTGGGCATCAAACTGTTCAGTAGACCTCTGGTGTTCCTTTTTGGGGTGATTTGTCTTTATCTGATCTTTATCAAGAAATTGTGAGAGATAAATGCAGCAAATTGCAACATTTTTATGCGATTTTCGAAATGTCATATAAATCTGCAAACTTAGGAAAGCTTTACAGCTTGGTACTTTGTAGCAATAAGAAATATTTACCCATTATAGATTCGGGGGGATGTGTATTTTCCAAAAATATATGGCTTTCTGGGGTGAATGTACTTTTTTTGTAGCATTATCCCACATAAAGGATGTAAATGTGTTGATTTTGCAGGAGCTGAAATGATAGATCATATGGGGGTATGTTCCCATTGAGGCCCCTACATGCCACATACTTAGGTAAACCTATACATATTGGGCATCAAACTGTTCAGTGGACCCCTGGCGTTCAAATTTAGGGTGTTTTATCTTGGTACCTAACACTATGTGGGAGATAAGATGCTGCAAAGTGGAAGCTTTGAGGGGATTTTTGGAAATGTCATCAAAATTGCTAACTTTAGAAAAGCTGTGCGGCTTGGTACTTTGGAGTAGAAAGACATGGGTACCCATTTTAGATTTGGGGGAATGTGTACTTTCCAAAAATATATGGCTTTCTGGGGTGAGCGTACTTTTTTGTAGCTTTATCTCACATATAATGATGTAAATGTGTTGATTTTGCAGGAGCTGAAATGACAGAAATGACAGTATATATGGGGGTATGTTCACATTCGGGCCCCTACATGCCACATACTTAGGTAAACCTATACATATTGGGCATCAAACTGTTCAGTGGACCCCTGGTGTTCAAATTCAGGGTGTTTATATCTTGGTACCTAATGCTATGTGGGAGATAAGATGCTTCAAAGTGGAAGCTTTGAGGGGATTTTTGGAAATGTCATCAAAATTGCTAACTTTAGAAAAGCTGTGCGGCTTGGTACTTTGGAGTAGAAAGACATGGGTACCCATTTTAGATTCGGGGGAATGTGTACTTTCCAAAAATATATGACTTTCTGGGGTGAGCATACTTTTTACTAGCTTTATCCCACATATAATGATGTAAATGTGTTGATTTTGCAGAAGCTGAAATGACAGTTCATATGGGGTATGTTCACATTGGGGCCCCTACATGCCACATACTTAGGTAAACCTATACATATTGGGCATAAAACTGTTCAGTGGACCCCTGGCGTTCAAATTCAGGGTGTTTTATTTGGTTACTTTATGACCTGTAGGAGATAAGATACTATAGACTGGAAGCTTTGAAGCGATTTTTAAAAAAAATCACAAATTTTGATAAACACCAATAACTTTAGGAAAGCATTGACTTGATAGTTTGGAGTAGACAGACAGTTGTGCCTATTCTGTATTCCCCAGAATCTGTTCTTTCCAAAAATGTACAATTTTCTGGGATAAACCTTCTGTTAGTGGAATTTTGGCCTTGAAATCCAAAGTATGCAGTTTTTTTGGAGCAGTGCTTTGGGAATTTGGTAGTGTACTGCTGGGAGTTTTTGACCTATACAAGTGAGAAATCTCCATAAAACTATATATATTTGGTATTGGCACGTTCAGGAGACATGGGACTTTCCAAATCAGTTGTATATTCGTACATAAAATAATTTTTGTTTCTAGTATGTGTGATTATATTATGGAAAATTTGATTTTTTTTGCATTTTTAGACATTTAGAAGCCTATATCTTGTTACAGAATTGGAATTACACAAAAATTCTACCATATTTTGAAAGCTTAGGTTGTTCTGAAAAAAACGATATATTGTTTTCCTTGGTAAACTAAAAGTCCCCCCGAGGAAAGGCCCCTAAAGTGAAACAGTGCAAAATGTTCAAAAACTGTCTGGCAATACAAGTTCCGCTTTGACCAAAATGGCTGGCAGTAAAAGGGTTAAAGATATTCCATTTTCCTTCTGTGTCTAACCCTATGAAAAGCCTTTCCCAGCTGACACATTGCAGAGATGCCCTTATACTGGCAAAGTCTGCACGACTAAAAGAGTGTTTTAGTTAATCCCTTATAGAGCCGTCTCTGCAGCATTCTCTCAAAAGAGACCATGTGTGATAACTGTTCTCCAAATGCTCACCCACACAAATGTTAGAGATGAGTTCAGTATTATTAGATATTACCAGGTCCAAAATAGAGTCATTCCTAGAAGGTTCTTGAACTGCCTGAAATAAAAAGTTGTCATTTAACATATTTACAAACCTACTAGCTTTTTCTTACTTGACCACCCGATTACTCCAGTCAATGTCCGGATAATTAAAGTCCCCCATAATAACAACTTGACCTAGTTGTGAAGCCTCCTCCATTTGCAATAGTAGCTGGTCCTCATCCCCCTTATACAGGGTAGCTTATAGCATACACCAATGGTAATTTTCTTTGTAAACTTTAGCCCTGCTGAAATTTCTACCCAAAGGCATTCCACAATTTCTTTGGTCTTTAGTTTTTCTTTGTCTTTAGCACATGGCTTTAAATCTGACTTTACATAAAGACAAACCCATCCACCCTTTTTAATCCCCCTGTCCCTCCTAAAAAGTGTGTAACCATTTAAATTCACAGCCCAGTCACATTTTTCATCCCAATCAAAATTTTCAATACATGCAATAGCATGCAGCTCCTCTAACTTACCCGACAAGCTCCGTGCATTAGCCAGCATGCAGCAGAGATTACTACTTGTAACAATGGAAGCACTTTATCTGATAAATGATATGCTCCCCTCACTCCTCCCCCATGACCCTTTGCTAATCCCACTGCCCCGTCTACACTAGCTTTCCCATAAAAATCTAGCCCCCCCTTGTCTAGGGGGTTTTGATTCCTGCAGGGATGAAAGGAGACCTGAGATGTACCCCATGGGGTGATCTTTTCTACCCTGCAATAGGAATGCACTCTTACTCCCTTGTTACTTCAGCTTTATTTCAGGACCGAAAACATGTTTGCCCGAGAAGGAGAGAGAGAAAACAGCTTGCCCTTGAAGCATTGCCTCCTGATCAATGCGGAGCCAGCATGACACCACCATATTTGGAAGAAGATTTCCATGCCATCATCACTTAAAAAGTTGAGAGTGGCAACAATGCAGTTCTGCTTGTAGGAGTCTTGGGAGTAATGCATTAGCAGTTTTCGAGTGGCACTTCCGCAGCCACAGTGGATGCCTAAAAAATGGCTGCAGCATTAACATTGCCATGCCTGAGGTTTAGTTTTGATGCACTTGTCCATTTGATCTTTGAATGCTGACGATTTTTCTGTAGGCAAAGTGGTATACTTGAAAAGCCGTGAGATTGCCTAATCCACATTGGGTGATTTATCCCAATTAGCCTCTTATTGCTGTGGGACTGGGTATTTGGGGAAAAAAATATAATTGTAGGTGTATGCTATACACCCCCTAGCTAGTGACAATTTTTCAGCGAAATGGGACAGATTCGCTCATCACTAAAATAAGCAAAGTACTATAACCCCTGGGAAAAGTGACCATGCTATCTCATTTAATTTTTGCTACAAAAAGGAAATTTACCATAGATCAACAAAGACTCTAGATTTCAGGAAATTTTAGTTCCTTAACATCAGAACTTCCTTGGATATAATGGGGTGTTAGATTTTCCACTAAAGAAACAGATCAGAAATTGTTGTCATTAAAAATTCTAACAAATAATAACTGTTCTCAATTAAAGGAACAGTAACACAAAAATATGTAGAATTTTAGTGACAAACTGCTCCATAGCAGCACGGCGAAAAGGCGATGGGTGCTTGAATTCCATTGTGCAGTGACCCGGAAGTTGTCTTCGTATCGGAGGACCTTCGGCACTTAAGCTTTTTATTAGTGTATGCAGTTTAAATTTATGTTTCTATTTCTTCAGACAGTTTGGGGGGTAATGTTGCGATCATAAATTTAAACTACAAGCGCTGATAAAAAGCTTAGGTGCCGAAGGTCCTTCGACATGAAGACAACATCCAGGTCAGTGCACACAGGAATTCAAGCACCCGCCGCCTTTTCGCCGTGCTGCTATGGAGCAGTTTGTCATTAAATTCTACATGAAGCATTTAAAAAAGGCAAGGGGGGAAAGGCTAGACCTAATGTTAGAGATGTTTTGTGACTTATAAGGTATTTAAATATTTTTGTGTTACTGTTCCTTTAATAGCCTTACTGATAAAATGTATGAGTGTTAAGGAAACCACTATGTAACATTACCTTAACATTAATGTGAAGGCGGCACCACAGCCTGATGGAACATTCCCTTAGATACTTAGTAAAAAATGTCAGGCTAAGACTGAACTAAGCTCTCAGATTTTTTTTCAATCTCACTCTTTTGAAAAAAAGGGATTATGATCTTAGCCTGACAATTATATGCCCATACATTTTACACCTCTGGTAAGTAAATTATTTGAGAGTTCACATTGAAGATTATGTTTTGGAAAATGGTATTCTGAATAGTAATCAGCATGGATTTATGGAAGATAGGTCATATCAGACTTACCTTTTATGATAATGTAAATAAGAAGTCAGATTGTAGTAGATGTGATCTATTTGGAATTTGCCAAAGCATTTCATACGGTGCCCTATAAATGGCTGCTTTGCAATCTTGTGTATAGATAGGAAACTGGCTAATAGATTGTGTACATAGGGTGGTTGTCAATAATACTTTCTCTACTTGGGGTAGGGTTCTGTATTGGGTTCACTTTTAATTAATTTGTTCATTAATAACTAGGGATGCACCAAACCCAGTTTCTCAGGTTCGGCTGAACCCCTGAATCCATGTTAAGGGATTTGGCCGAATACCAAACCTAATCCTAATTTGTATATACTTATTAGGATTTGGAAGGGTTAAATGTCGCAACATGGCTTATACCAATTAGGATTCGGTTCAGCCAGGACCGTGGATTCAGCCGAATCCGAAAAAGGCTGAATCCTGGCCGAACACTGTATTGAATCCTGGATTCGGCACATGCGACTGGGCTGTGAAATTAAATGGTTACACACTTTTTAGGAGGGACAGAGGGATTAAAAAGGGTGGAGGGGTTTGTCTTTATGTTAAAGGAGACATATCCTATAAAAATTAACAATGTACCAGGGAATTATACTCCTCTAGATATAGAAGGATTGTGCTAAAAAAGTTGTGGTTTGGACTGATTTGGACTGAGAAATTCGCCCCAAACCCCACTAGCCCCGCCCATCCATTTCACTTCCTGCTGGCTGAATTCTCTGGATGAGCTGGGGAGCCGGCAGCCCTCAGTACACTGCACTGTAAGATAGGAACCAATCAGCAGCTAGGCTGACCTGATAGGGAACTGAAGCCTGTCTTTGCTTGTGTGACTGCAGGGTTGCGATTGGCTCTCCCCCTCCTACTGTGCTTCTGGCAGGGACCATTAGGACACGCCCACCCCTCATTTCAAACTCTGACAGAGAAGTGATATGATCTATCAGGAGCTCCAATAAAAGGGGCCATTGTTACAGATAGGATTAATTTTTAGCACAAAGTGAAACCAGCACCATATATTATTTATAATTGGCTACAAAATTAGGGTTTTTCCCATTTATCAAATATGTCTCCTTTAAGTAAGTTTTAAAGCCATGTGCTAAAGAAATTACCAGAGACAACGTGGCATCCCTTTAGGTAGAGATTTCAGCAGGGCTAAAGGTTACAAAGAAAATTATCATTGGTGTATGCTATAAACCACCCTGTTTAAGTGAGGAGGATGAGGCCCAGCTACTATTGCAAATGGAGGAGGCTTCACAACAAGGTCAAGTAGTTTTTATATGGGGGACTTCAATTATCAGACATTGACTGAAGTAATGGGGTGGCTAAGTCAGAAA
Organism: Xenopus tropicalis; assembly: GCF_000004195.4. Lineage (NCBI taxonomy): Eukaryota > Metazoa > Chordata > Amphibia > Anura > Pipidae > Xenopus > Xenopus tropicalis. The sequence continues at coordinate 55,842,863 of NC_030683.2, forward strand.
AAGCTAGTAGGTTTGTAAATATGCTAAATGACAACCCTGAGAACCTTACTCCAAGTAGAGAATGTACCATTAACAATCACCCTCTGTACCCGATCCTGTAGCCAGTTTCCTATCCATGTGCAAATGTAGTCATTTGTGGGGCACGGTATCAAATGCTTTGGTAAAATCCAAACAGGTCACATCTACTGCATCCCTACTGTCCAACATCTAACTAACCTCATCATAAAAAGTAATTCAATTGTATGTATGTATAATTTTATTTATAAAGCGCTACTTATGTACGCAGCGCTGTACAGTAGATTGGTCTGACATGCCCTGTCCTTCATAACGCCATGCTGATTACTGCTCATAATGCCATTCTCCAGTACATCATTTTGTATGTGATCCCTTAACAACCCTTCAAATAACTTGGCCCACCACAGAGGTCAAACTTACTGGGCTATAATTGCCAGGTTGAGATCTCAATCCCTTTTTAAATATAGGAATGACATCAGCTTTCCTTCAATCCATAGGTACCATACCAGATGAAAATGAACCAGAGAATATCAGAAAAAAGGCCATTGTAAAACTAAACCAACCTAGTTCTCTCAGTACCCGAGGGTATATTCCATCTGGCCCCGGTGCCTTGTTCACATTAATGTTGAGTAAACCTTTATGCACCATATCCTGTGTCAATCACTGACTAATTTGAGCTGAGCCAACAAGGCAGCTATTGGGCGAGTTTTGGCACTTTGGCTCCTCTACTGTATACACTGAAGAAAATAATTGGTTTAGCACACTCTCAACCTACATCTTTTTACTATTAATATACTTTGGGGTTTTGGGGTAAGTTTTATTTTAGTTCTGCTGCTATGTGCTCCTCATTTTCTATCTTTGCCTAACAGATTGCTGTTACAACACTTGTTAATAGTGTTTATATACATTAAATGCAGCTTCTGTCCCCTCTGACTTATATTTCTTAAAAGCTTTCCTTTTTTCCCCCACTATGAACTTCTACATTTACTTATTAATGGAATAAATTGAGAAAAGTAATGATTTAATATTATTTTAAACGACAACCATTTCTCTTCTGCGTTTTGCATAAATAAGTTTAGAAAAACATGCTCTTTAAAGGACATGTAAAGCCTACATTTGCCTACAATGTATATCAGTTGGGCACATCTCCCCCACCAAAATGGCATAATGTGTACTGCATATATCCCCTCTGTTTGCTAGCACCATCACATTTTCCTAAAGCAAATAGCAGCTTTCACCTGGTGGCCATTTTCCTCTGATACATAATTGGACACATTTAAATTTGCAAACATATATCTCTCTCTCTCCATACATTTCATCAAGAATACAGGCTCACACAGGCAGAACTGTCTCTGATAAAAGTTCTGCTTTGTTTGAGCTGAGCTCAGGAGAGGAGGTTAGGAGAAAAAAATTGAAGCAGACAGCTAGAGCTGAGTTTCAGCAATGCCATCTCTTCACTGGCTGCTAGACTGGGGGGCGTGTTTAGTAATCTGAGCTGAGAACAACTGAGCATGCCCAAAAGCCAACAGCCAAAGCAAATTCCTGAGGGAGGGGGCCGAGTGGGTTACAGGAGGAGAAGCAAATCTAAGTGATTAAGGGGATGTTACTATTAACCTCTGGACAACCAGTGTGGCAGGTATTGAAAGATTTCAAAGAGGCTGTTCACCGATTAAATTTTTGTGTGTGGGGTTTACATGTCCTTTAATTATCAGGCAATCTGCCTGCGGAATTGAACATTAACCTCACTTAATATTAAAAAAAAAAATAATAAAAAAGACAAAACAGTTTTTTTGGGCTTTTACAGAAACAGATCGTATTTTCTTACAGGAATTATTTTGTTTATATTTCATTGCAAATAGTTTCCAGGCAAAGTACAATTTATACTATGCATTACACATAGGGACATATTAAGTACAGTGTGTAAGCCAACATCCAAGATGATGTTGCTCATAGCAATCAATCAGATCTTTGCTTTTCTTTTCTAAATTGTAGTTGATTGTTAAATTCTAACTGCTAATTAGCGGCTATAGGCAACACTACCATTGATGTTAGCTTACACGCTGTAATACAGGGGTCCCCAACCTCTTACTCGTAAGCCACAGTAAAGTGTAAAAAGACTTGGAGAGCAACACAAGCATCATAAAAGTTCATGGAGATGCCAAATAAGGACTAAGATTGGCTATTAGGAAACCTCTATGCACACTATCAGAAGGCTTTATTTGGTAGCCGAGTGATTTAATTTGTAAGTTAACTGGCTGCACTCAGCTCTGATTCCATAGCCTTCCAGCTGACTGTCCCAACTCCATAGTGATATCTTCCTCTCTGCTTCATTCAACACACTGCTGGTCTTATAATCTTTATAACTTTTTAAAAAATCTAGCACCTCCAACTAATACCTCACAAAAGCAATTTCAAATCATTCTCCCACCTCCTCTCCCTACTGCTATTACTTGCCGCAAGTGATCTCCTGGTCCCTGCCATATACCTATCGCCCACACAATGCATCACTTCTAGTAAAACCCTCACAATCTACTAATCTTTCTAACCTTATTCAAATTCCCACTCTCTCCTCTTATCTCCCATTCTCTTGTGCTCTTCTTAATACTCGCTCTGTTACTAACAAAGCCACTTTTATTCATGATCTGTTCTGGTCTTTTCACCCGTTTGCCCTAACAGAGACCAGTCTTTCTCAGAATGATAATGCTACTGAGGCAGCTCTTATGGCAGTCTCTTCACTCATAGTCCCCGCATTACTGGCCGTGGGGGAGAGGTAGGCTTTCTGCTCTCCCCTCATTGCCATTTTAAGTTAACCTCTATACCTCCTACAAAATCCTTGGCTACATTCCTCTCTGACTTTGAATCCTGGCTCTCTTTTTCTATGTTGTGACACCCCTGCAATTATTTTGGGTGATTTCAATTGCCATATAGATGACCCTTCTCAGTCCTGGCCATCTCTATTTCTAACCTACTCCTTTGATCTCCAGCAGTGGACTAATACAGCTTCCCATAAAGATGGTCATTTCCTAGATCTGGTCTTTTCCGCCCAAACCTAGCCCTTCTTCTCTTTTCACCATTACTATTGACGGCATGACCATTAACCCTGTTAATTCAGCATGCTGCCTTGGGGTCATCTTTGACCAGTCATTCTCCTTCTCTAACCATAATTATAACACTGCCAAAACCTGCCGCTTATTCCTCTACAATATTGTGAAGATACTCCCCTTTCTTTCACAAGTAACAGCTAAAACACTAATCTATGCTCTTATCCCGCTTAGATTACTGCAATCTCCTACTAACTGGCCTGCCAGACTCCCACCTCTCCCCCCTGCAATCAATAAACTCTGCTGCCAGGATTCTTCTGCTCTCTCCTAAGAGAGAACCTGTTCCACCGGCAGCTCTCTAACATGGCTGCTGGTTAAGCAAAGGATAGTATACAAAATCCTTCTGCCAACGTTCAAAGCCCTTCTCTGCTCCTCACTATATACCTTCACTGGTCTCCCTGTACGTTCCTGGTCGTCTCCTCGGCTCCTCTCAGAGCCTCCGCCTTTCTGCACCATCCACTGCTCTCTAGTCTTAAACCTTTCTATCTCACTACTCCTTACCTCTGGAACACTATCCCTGAATACTATCCCTTACCTCTGGAACACTCACACACTATCTAAGAAAAAACTCAAATGCTACCTTCTGGAGCACTAAAACATTATTTTGTCTAGTCTTGCGCTTAAGCGCAAATGCACATACCTTGCGCACTCCTAGCTTCCAATTTGGCTGTATGCGCACTCCTAGCTTCCAATTTGCCTGTATGTTTCACTTAGATTGTAAGCTCTATGGGGCAGGGACCTCTTTCCTACTGTATCGCACACCACATCTCTGTTTATTTATACTTATTTATAATAACACTTGCACTCCCTGTGTGCAACTGTGTGTATTGTTAGATTGTACAGTGCTGTGTACCTATATAATTTATAAATAAAGTTATACATACATACATATATAGTAAATTCAACCAAAACTTGCCACTAAGTCTGGAATTCAAAAATAATTACCTGGTTTGAGGGCACTGAGAGCAACATCCAAGGGGTTGATAAGCAACATGTTGCTCATGAGCCACTGGTTGGGGATCACTGCTGCAATAAGTATGACCCCTAGTCTAGGTGCAATTACCTAGCCTGTTAGCCCACACTATTCATACCCCACCACCCCACATGCAAAGGGATATTTTACATCAAACAAAGCATTCTCACCTATGCAGAGTGTGATATACAAAAGTCCCATACGCAGGTCCAGGCGGAAGAATAAGATTGTATTGGCAACTTTACTAAACATGAATATATTTCCAATGTGCTGCTCCACAGTAACTGCAATAAAAACATGGAGAGCCCCAATAAGAAATACAACTTTTAAAGAGAATTAAAGCATTGTTCTTTTGTGTTAAGTATTTTAAACAAAATAGCAGTTAATGTATCAGCTGATTTACCCCCTGCAGTTTTTAAAATGGAAATTCAGCTCTGCAAGTGAAGAGAGTGCAACTGCATCTCTCCACACGAGTGACGCGCCTCCCTGGGCCACTGAGGCACTTTAAGATAAACATGGTGGCGGCATCACAGGAGCCAACTCAGGTGGTCCTGTGCATAGTAGATCTTGAAAAAATATTTAACTATTTTTTTCGGAGACTTTTAGTGCTAAAACAATTTTAATATAAAAAAAAAAAAAACCAGAAGAACAAACAACTATTAGTAAAGTGTCTCATAACAATCTGGGCTGGGAAAGTGGCGTACTTAAAACAAATATGGGCTTACACACAAATAATTACTAGCACAGTGGTAAGGTGTTTTTAAAACGGGGTAGGGCAGGCAGAGTATGGCAATCCACACTCAACAAACCCTTGCCAGGTTGACCTCCCACAGGCAGCATAGGGCAGGCAGAGTATGGCACAGGCAAAATATGGCACACACAGGCATTACTCTGTCTGCCATACTCTGCCTGCCCTACCCTGCCTGCGTGCGCCATACTCTGCCTGCCCTGCCCTACCCTGCCTGTGGGAGGTGAACCTGGCAGGCGTTTGTTCTAGACGTTTGTTAGCATTTGGAAATAGTCATTATATAGTCCCTAAGGCATGTAATTATGTGCTGAGGTTGCCATGCTATCCACAGTGAAGGAAGAGGCATATGGATTTAAGGCTGTGTCTTAATATGACATAATATAATTCTTTCACATATGAATGAAGGGTGATATCCCTACAGTGAGCACCAACCACTTGCGTTTTTGCTGCGCTACCACCATTAATGTGGGTATGGTCTTAACAGCTCCTGTGATAACATGGGTGCAGTTTAAAAAAAGGTGAGTAGTCAAAACTGACTTCCGTTATCGGCCCTACACCACGTAGGCCAGCAAAAATTCCAGCCCTTGGTACCACAGAAGTTGGACAGCACTGAGGTAAGCGATTACAATCACTGGGGGCTGCCTAACATTTTGGCAACCCCCCCAGCGATTTTACAAGGGCAGTGACACAGTCATTGTTTTTCAAATAGTTCTGTTTACAAGACAAAGAAGGGTAACAAGAAAAACGAGGCATTGGTTTAAGACCATTCATGGGTATCTTGCAGCTCTTTAAGTGTACTGCTAGGGGTTGTAGAAAATCATCCAGTTAGCCTACAAGGTGTTATTGGAAGGGGTGGCAGTTAGGAATTTGCACTTTTAAATGTTTTCCATTTTTTAAAATGATGCAACAATAGTCTTATGCAAGTAGAAAGGACATTCAATGGAGAGAGCCACATATATTGCCACGATAAATTTAAAGCATGAAATAAATTAAACTGACTGCTGCGTCTGTTCTTCATCATGACGATGGCGCTGAGGAACATCAGGATCTCCACTTCCCTCTGAAACAGCAGAAAGCATATTAGCAAAAAGAACAGTACAGTGTACTTAACTTAACAGTCCTTGCATACAAGAGCCACTGTAACATACTAGATATCCTTGGAGGGAGGGGAAAAAAAAAAAAAAAGACCAAATCAAATAAAAATTCTGCTTAAATTCTGTGAAGTACTGGAAATAATTATGTTATTAAAAGACAATATACACCTACAAACACCTTTCCTAAAACTCAGAACAAAAAAAACAGGACTAAATTAAATTGCAATCTGCCTATTCCTATTAAAATCCATAATTTTAAAATTTTTAGGGCCATAATAAAGCACTATTTATACATTTTTGTTCACTGAACTTCCTGCCTTACTTCCTCTATAAATAGAGCAATTCGTTCAGTGCTCCTTATCTACCTTTTTACCTTTAGGCTCTTGCCACATGGGGCAGAATCTCGGCATGTGGATAAACATTGCTGAGAATCCACCCCTAAACTCAAATATGCAGTTAAATGCCGTAATACTCTGTGTGCCTGCACCTGGGCCGACGCAATGGCTCCAGGTGCAGATACATTAATAAGCTTTTTAAAGCATAGGGGCAGATTCTCAGCCTGCGTTTATCTGCAAGCCAAGAATCTGCTGGAGCCTTATTTTCACTATCCTTCAGTAATCTGTCCCACTACATGAAGGAATCATATTTTTATTGACAGTTAATACACCATTGGGGGGGAGAGCACCCTTTGCGATATGATGTATTTCCCTATTGTCACACTGAGCTGTTTCTCAGATTTTGGAGCAAAAATGCATTCTAAAATCCACTCCATTTATCTGCACCCAGGCCACTCTGCCGGTCAGTCCAGAGGCATGCACAAGTGGATGCCAGCAGGTGCTGTTCCTCAGCCTGAATGAAGTAGTCCAGTGTTGCACTAGCCTTAGTGCCTTCACCAAAATGAAGCGGTGAGTGAACACCCTGCATTTTGAATTTACATATGAGCATATACTCCCCAGAACAAAGAGAAAAAAAGTGATAAGTGAAAGATTTGGGGCATAAGCACCCAAACCTATTATTGAATTGGGTGAGCGTGAGTGCTAATTGAAATATAAATCAGTTTCTTATCTGTAGTGGGAAGGACGGTGAGCCCCCGAACAAACAAATAGTACAGGGACTGAAAATGTGTTAGGCATTGATTATAAAAATGTAGTGACAGAGAGTCACTCATTTAAAGGAAAAGTAACACCAAAAAATGTATATATTTTAAAGAAATTAAACTATAATGTACTGCTGCCCTACACTGGTAAAAGTTGTGTGTTTGCTTCAGAACAATTACTAGAGTTTATATAAACCCTGCTGTGTAGCCATGGGGGCAGCCATTCAAAAGAAGAAAAGGCACAGGTTATATAGCAGCTAACAGATAAACCCTGTAGAATACAATGGTGTCTTATCTGTTATCTGCTATGTAACCTGTGCCTTTTCTCCTTTTTTTCCAGCTTGAATGGCTGCCCCCATGGCTACACAGCAGCTTATTTATATAAAACTATAGTAGTGTTCCTGAAGCAAACACCCCAGTTTTACCAGTGCAGGGCAACAGTGCATTATATTTCCATTACTTTAGAAAACTTTCATTTTTTGGTGTTACTGTTCCTTTAATGAGTTAATGCAAATCCATGGCTGAGGCAGGTTTTTTTTTTTTTTTATTATGAAATGCCCTATGGGACCAATCCTATACACTTAAAGTACATCAGTACCTCAATAACCCCTCGTTTGTGAGGGCTAACTTAAAACTTTATTAGTACACCTTCCACATGGTTACATTCCCTATGCCATGCCCTGCTTCCCCCTCAGAGCCATTCTGCCCTGCTTCCCCATCATAGCTGTTTGTAAGTTCTGACAGTTGCTCTGTGCTCTCTACTGGGTTAACCCTTCCAGTTCCTCCAAATTTGGAGGAAAAGTCCAAAAGATAACAATTTAGACTGATAAAAAAAAAAAAAAAAAAGTAAAAAAAGTAAAAAAATTTTAACGCTTTTCCTTCCAAGCATGTATGTGCATTTGTACATATTTAAACACACACACTTTTTAGAGGTGTATACACAAGTATACACAGACACACCTTTTCTTTTTTTCTTTTTTAGTTCTTTATTTTATCATTTTGTCTTTTGTTTTTTCCCCTAAAAACTATTTATTTCGCAGCGTGATCATTGGATCAGGTATTCTGATAACTAACCACGCTGTAAAATAATAATTTTGTTATTTCATTGATCTGCCTAATTGTATTTAATTTTTGCGATTTTATTGCAGTTTTACACTTGCATTGTTGTTCGTTGCATTTCTTTAAGTGTAGCTTTGCCATTTCGTAGTTTGGTGTAAAAAGACGTTTTCGCCTCTTTCGGATTTGTCTAAATTTGCCTTTTCCCGAAATATATGGTTTTCTGGGGGTCTCTGTGCAGTTAGGGGGGTGGTGTTAAGGCACATAATATGCAGTCAGGGGTTTGTTTGCAGAAGCGAAGTTGGCAGGTGAAAAAAAAAAATCATATGCACTATTTTTATTTGGGTTCTGTACATAATCACGTACTTTGGTATATGTATGCATATTGGCCATCAAAATGTTCAGTAGACCTCTGGTGTTCATATTTAGGGTAATTTGCCATTGTATGTAAAAAAAAATTGTGAGAGATAAATGCAGCAAATTGCAACATTTCTGGGCCAGTTTTAAAAATGTCATCAAAACCGCTAAGTTTAGGAAAACTGTTTGGCGTAGAAAGATGTCCTAACCCATGTTTTTTTCCAAAAAATATGGTTTTATGGGGTTGCCCTACATTTTTGCCTCTTTAACAACACACACACAACTGCCTGTGTGTTTATGAATTAGGTAAATGTAACCCATGAAATTAGTGTGCACAAGGTTTATTTTGGGGTCTGTAAGTGCCATGTTCTTTCATAAACCTATGTATATTGGACATCAAACTGTTCGGTAGACCTCTGGTGTTGGTGTTCAAATTTAAGGTGTTTTATATGGTTACGTAATGCCTGTGAGAGAAACAATGGTGCAAAGTTTTGAGGTGATTTTTGGAAGTTTCTTCAAAATGACCAATTTTAGAAATGCTTTGCAGCTTGGTACTTTGGAGTAGAAAGACACGGGTACCCACGGATACCAAATTCAAAGGAATGTGTACTTTCCAAAAATGGTATCTGGGGTTAATGTACTTTTTTTTTTTTAGCTTTACCCCCCATAAAATGCAGTAAATGTGCTGATTTTGCAGTAACTGAAATGACAGAAATGATACACCATATGGAGGTATTTTAATTTTGGGGCCCCTACATGCCACATACATATGTAAACCAATGCACATTGGGTATTAAACGGTCTAGTGGACCCCTGGCATTCATATTTAGGGTGCTTTATCTTGGTACCTAATGAAATGTGGGAGATAAGAAACTGTAGCATGGAAGCTTTGAAATTATTTTTCAAAATGTCACAATTTTTTATAAAAACTGGTACTGGAGTAGAAATACATGTGTGCTTATTCTGGATTCATCATTCCAAATATGTAAAGTTTTCTAGGGTAAACAAACTCTAAGTGGAATATTTGGCCTTGAAATCTAAAGTATGGTTTCTGGATGCTTTGGAAAGTAAGTAGTGTATGGCTGGGACTTTTTGACCTATACAAGCGAGAAATCTACATAAAAACTATACATATTTTGTAATGACGTGTTCAAGAGACATTGAACTTTCCAAATTAGTTGTATGTTCGTGCATAAATAAAATTTGTGTTTCTGATATATGTTTTTATATTATTTTTCTTAATTTTTTCGACATTTAGAGGCCTATATCTTGTTACAGAAATGGAATTACACAAAAATTCTATCACATTTTCAAAGCTTAGGTTGTCCCAAAAAAAAACCCCATATATTGTTTTCGCAGGTAAACTAAAAGTACCCTCTAGGAAAGACCCCAAATTGAAAGAGCTCAAAATGTTCAAAAACGGTTCCGCTTTGACTAAATCAGCTGGCAATTAAAGCGTTAAAAGAAAAATATATGATTGGTTGAACTTAACATGAAACTAATGGATCGGTAGTCACCCTTTCATATATATGAAAAGATGGTGTGGATACAGCATAAGCATTAGTAATGCATCAGTGTTTGCAGATGACTATATAATTGGAAGATGAGATTTTTGATAAATTTAAGGTCATGCACCTGGGGCGTAAAAATAGGCAAGCCACTTATACCTTTAATAGTACTGCACTAGGCAAACCATAATGGAAAAGGACCTTGTAAATAAATAAACTTGGCTGTGGCAAGAGTTGTAGGTCCGTTGCAAGGTATGAAGGGGAAAAAAAATGGGAAAAAACAAAACTAAGTCCCAAAAAAGACCCCAACACCCCTCGACCCCTGTAGTTTAATAATCTCCTGATCAGAGATTGCAGGTTTGCTCCGGGTAGTAGGGGTCCATTAGGTACTCAATGTGCACGTTCTATTAACAGGAAGGCGAAGAATTGATCCATGCCAAGTGTTTCTATTGTGCATTTGTAAATAAATACAAGATATATATGTCTTTATCTATGACCCTGCAATGAGGTATCAGCCCCTACTTGAAACATAGATTTATTAACCTGCAAACCATACTGCATGGAGATTAACTTATTATTGGTAAAAAAAAAAAAAAAAAAGTGTTTACTAGTGTTATACTAGGCTTTCAAATGTTAGCCATAAACAGTCATCCAGTTAGGGGCTATAACCTCAGCCATTATGCTTGTCCGCCTCTACATCTCAGGGTCCTAATTAAATACATTTTAGAGGACTATACGCAGAGTTCAAAGGATGAAAAACGAAACACTTACGTAAGGTTTTATCAGCTTTTTCGGCCTATCAAACAATTAAGTAGATCAATCATATCTGACCCTTAAATGTACAAACCAAATACATCAAAATTCAGCAATAAATCACTTTTCAATCAGAATGTACGTAAAATACCACTAATAAAAAGCCATCATTCTCAGCATTTCAGGCATGATAATTATAATAGAACAAATCTGAAGAAACATGGAAATTCATGATATAACAGTTTTCGATGCATTAAACCATTCAATGTAAGAGTCACCTTGAAAGTACATACCCAATCAAAGTCGCATGGATTTCCGTCCTCACGCTGTGTTGGTAAGACGCTACACACCGGGGGTACCTTTCTAACCAGAAGAAAAGATACAGACAATAACGCAGAAAGAAGGTAATAGGGCTGCGATACCCAGCGCAAAAGCCCAGGAACTGCATATAAAAACGCGAGAAGGGGTGCAAGCACAGCCATTGCCACAAGTAACGCTGATTATCTGGGAAGGAGACTCATCCAATTACATTAACTATATCGAACTGCTAAAAAGAGTGAGGTCCAACCCAACAAAAAAACAGCCAATAAAGATCAGCACAGTAGGACGTAAATCCGGAAATAGACAACAGCTAATCCAGAAGGAGTAGTGTCAGGCGTTTAACCAATTGATAGCAAGCAAGCACAAACAGCACATGCGATAGGCTGGTATGTGGAAGTGACGTTCATATTCGTCTCTTCAATGACGCTTAAACGTTTAGGAGGGGCTTAACATAAGGTTTAGGTTCATTGGTTGAATAGTAGAAGGGCTGATGTGGTTGGTTTCAGTTGCAAAGTAATGGAGGGATTTTCTGGTCTATTTGCAGCTTCTGAGCCCTCATCTATCCCTTCTGCTCCAGGGCCCCCCTCTGTTGTTCCAACATGTACTGGTGCGTTTGTGTCAGGAAAGACACAGACTTCAACTCCAACAGTACCTGGTCCTCCGCTGCCGATCCCTCCGCCACTTTCTTCTAGTTCTTCTGGAGAGGATAGCTCCCGAAGACCTGCAGCGGGGCCCTTCTATATTCTTGGTGAACTTCCAGGTGAGTGTTAACAAGCATGGGTGCATAGGACCCGTACTAAACGTGTGCTAAATGTCTGCTATGTGGCAAAATCTGAACCGCTGGGCCTTGTCTTGCTGGAGCATCAGGAGAATGGTGTCTGTGGTCTTGCTGACATGTTGTTTTGCCTTCTGATGGCTAAATCCATGTCTGGGCTGGTAAACGCAACACGATTTTACTAAGAATCTTGAATCTTCTTTTTTTTTGTATGTCAGTCTATTTTAAGCATCTACAAGGGATTTACATTTAGTCATTAGAAGAGGAAACATTTTAATTATTAATAGCATTTTTGTAGATACCCTTTTCCAACATCGGACTGGGCTGTGCCAGACCTATTGGGTTGGCACTCAAACTGGCACCCCAGGGAGTGCCAATTGGGGGAGCGCCAGTGCATTGTTTCTGGGTTGGCTGGGTCCACTGGGTTTTTTACCTGCCATTTCATTTGGATCCTGCCCTTTTCTGCTAGCGTTATCCAATGTGATTCAAAAACCATCTCAAAGAGTTGCTTATTACTACACCTTTTGTGTGGTAAACTTATTATTATTTGTCTTTCTTTTTCTAAATATGTGTATTTGGTGTCAAATATGATGACTTGAACTTACATTAAGTGCTTAAATTAAAGTGGAAAAAAGTGGAGCCAGACCCAGCTTCCTTCCTCTATTTCAGGGGTAGGGAACCTATGGCTCGGGAGCCAGATGTGGCTCTTTTGATGGCTGCATCTGGCTCGCTGCCAAATCTTTAATAAAAAAAATAATGGGGGGCGTGGACTGTGCTCGGTGGATAGAAGACGTGTTCTAAACCTTAGAACACGTCTTCTATCCACCGAGCGCAGGCCACGCCCTCCTCTGCATCGGATCCGCATCAGGCATCCTTGGGACCCACCTTACCTTGACCCACAGGATCCGCGGCCAAACATATTGTATGGCTCTCACAGAATTACATTTTAAAATATGTGGTGTTTATGGCTCTCTCAGCCAAAAAGGTTCCCGACCCCTGCTCTATTTAGAGACCCGTGCCTGCCCCACAATGATGTCACAAAAGAGGCAGGCCTTCTGGGAGCGCGCCTATAAATAGAGAAGCCTGAAGAGAGCTGCTGGCAGTGTAAGGTTGCGAGCGGAAAAGCTCGGCCCGAACCCGCAGATTATGTGCCTAGGTCAGCTTGAACCCGGCTGACCCGCAGGTATTGGGCCGGCCCATACATCACTACTGCCCAGAATTATAAGCCACACCCACTGTTATAATACACTTTGACCGCAAACAAACTCTGGTTTTATTGCCTGCTAATACACAAAGCAATAACTAAATGCAGTGCTTCCTTCATGGGACCTGTTATCCAGAATGCTTGAGACCTGGTGTTGTCTGGATAAGGGATCTTTTTGTAATTTGGATCTCCATAACTTAAGTCTGCTAAAAATCCTTTAATATTGAATAAACCCAATAGGATTGTTTTGCCTCCAATAAGGATTAATTCTAACTTAGTTGGGATCAAGTACAAGTACTGTTTTATTATTACAGAGAAAAAGGAAATAATTTAAAAACAAATTGCTTATAATGGAGTCTATGGGAGATGGCCTTTATGTAATTGGAAATTTCCGGATAAGGAATCCCCTACCTGTATATAAGTGCAATACCAAGTTCATGTATAATGCCCCCCATAACACTTAAAAGAGAACTGTCATGAGCTATAAACCCTTCCATCTTTCTCACTGTTATAATTCAAATAAATACAAAATCACCTGTACCAAACTGCATTAATTTTTAATGTAAAACACTTATTTCTCATTTCTAATTGTTTTTCAAACCAGGCATTTTCAGAATCTGAAAGTAGGTGTGTCTCTTCTGTAGCACTTGTCATCCCAGCGTTCATTTAGGCCAGGGGTTGCCAATATGTCGATTGCGGTCCACCGGTCGATCCCCCCTGGATTTCTGGTGGACTGCGACAAAGCCAGAGATGCGGAAGTGCTGCGTGAATGCGTATGTACGCACTTACGCATTCCCCAGTCAAAAAGTCTGGCCACCCCTGATTTAGGCCTTTCCACATATCCTGAATCTTAGGTCCCCTCACCTTCATCATCTCTGTGCACCACAGTTAAGTTTCTGTTGTTTGCAGAGAGGTATGCATTGTAGTAGCTGTAGGCTGTAAATTATAAGGCCAAGAAAGGAATACTGTGACAGTAAACGCACAAGAATAAAGGAAGCGTTTTGTGAATCTTGAGCAGGGGTCCCCAACCTTTCTTAAGGTAGCTGCCGATATCGGTCCCTTGGAGCGATTCGGCAGCTAATCGGGCCATGTATGGGCACTCCCAATGGGCCTGCCCGGCCGATATCTGGCCTGAAATCGGGCAGATCTCGATCGGGCAGGTTAGAAAATCTAGTTGGATCGGGGACCGCATTGGCTTGTTGATGCGGTCCCCGGACAGACTTTTCTGCCATTTTAATTCGATCGTTTGGCCCCAGGGCCAAACTATCGAATTATGTATGTATGTATGTATATTTTTATTTATAAAGCGCTACTTACGTACGCAGCGCTGTACAGTAGAATACATTAATACAAACAAGGGGTTATTAAGATAATAATAGATAAATACAAAGTATAACAATAAATACAAATAAATACAAGATACAGTAACAGTTGCAATAAGTTAAGAGTCAAAGACACAAGAGGATGGAGGTCCCTGCCCCGTAGAGCTTACAATCTATATGGGAGGGTAACTTACAGACACAAATAGGCAAATATAAGTGCTGTAGGTCACAGTGGGTGACAGTACAATATAAGTGCTGATTCCCAGATCAGGTGCTGGGCGAGTGCTCCAAAAGGTAGTCTTTTAGTTTGGTTTTAAAAAGACTGGGGGAGGATTCTCTCCGGAGGAAATCAGGGAGGGCATTCCAGATGTAAGGGGCAGCAAGGCAGAAAGGTTTAAGGCGGGAAACAGCAGTTGTAGTGGGGGGCGCAGCCAAGCGATTGCTCTGCGAGGAACGAAGGAGTCGGCCAGGGACGTACGGAGACACAAGGGAAGAGATGTAGTGAGGAGCAGAGGAATGGAGGACTTTGAAGGTTACGAGAAGAAGAATTATATTGGATTCTCCCGATATCGCCCACCCGTAAAGCGGATCTTATGGTGTATGGGGACCTTTACTCGTGAGCCACAGTCAAGTGTAAAAAGACTTGGAGAGCAACACAAGCATCATAAACGTTCATGGAGGTGCCAAATAAGGGCTAAGATTGGCTATTTGGTAGCCTCTATCTCTATCTTTAAAATGCAGTATTTTCTCACTATCCTATCCGATACCCCTTGTCAACAGTATTCTTGGCCTACTTTATGGCTAAGATTCTAGCTATTTATTTTTATGAGGCTGATGTCAAGAGCAGTTGTCCCTCTGTTAATATCAGCTACCGCGAGTAACTAACCTTCCTAAAATGCCTTTCCACTTGAAATAAAGTGAATTGCTGGAGGTTTTCCGAAGTTGCCCGTAGGAGGAAACGACTTTGGAAAAATGAAGTGATACATATGCCTTTCACTTTGTTGCCAGTGGAAAGTCATTTCATGTAGATCAGTTCCCTGTGGTAGTGGAGATTTAACCATGAGTGACTAATCTCTCCATTGGACATCAGCCTAACCGAGCATTCTATAACAGTGGCATGGGTAATTTTATTTAATTTTATATTCACAAATGTTGCCTAAATAAACACTGTTATTTTTAAATTAGTCACATTATGACAATAATAAAAAAAAAGACAATGGACACATCATCATTTAAGTTTTTTTATCTTTAGAAACAACATACAAACCATACATTCATTTTTAAACAATATCAGTGACAATTGATTTAATTTCATTACAATAAAAAAAGTTACATAATTATTATACATTGTTAAAATTGCTAAAAAACATAAAGGTGTTCTCAATGAGTCATTGCTTAACTATTAATATTATATACCTGACAAGCAGTAGGTTGGTCTATATTTTGGCACCTTTTTAACACCCTTTTATAGTGTAAGATTTGAAGGGGAGGGTTAAATATATAGATAAAACATCAAAAGCGCTAATATACTACTTTGATAGAGGAATTACACAATTGAACTGCAAGCCTCATAATTCATTGCGAGTAACAAATTTACACGGGGGCAACAAAGACACTGAATTTTAGGAAGGCAAATATTAGCTCCTTAAGGGCAGCGCTTCAGGGCATAGATTGGGGCATTATGTTTTCTGATAAAAATACAGAGCAGAAATGGTTGTCATTTAAAATGATATTAAATCATTACTGTTCTCAATTCATTCCATTAATAAGAAAAAGTAGAAGTGTTAAGAATCACCCCATGTGGCTTAACTCTGAGGTAAAGAAGTTACTAGGGAAAAAAAGGAAAGCTTTTAAGAAATATAAGTCAGAGGGGACAGTAGCTGCGTTTAATGAATATAAACACTATAACAAGTGTTGTAAAACAGCAATCCGGAAGGCAAAGATAGAAAATGAGGAGCGCATCGCGGCCGAGGCCAAGACTAACCCCAAAAAGTTTTTTAAGTATATTAATAGTAAAAAGATGCAGGTTGAGGGTGTGGCCCCATTGAGTTATAATAACAATATGGTTACAGCGGATACAGAAAAGGCAGATGTGCTTAACCAGTTCTTTTCTTCTGTGTATACAGTAGAGGAGCCAGTGGGCCAAGTCTCACCCAATAGCTTCACTGTTGCCTCAGCTCCAACTACACAGTGGTTGGCACAGGATATGGTGCTTAAAGGGTTACACACGATAAATGTAAACAAGGCACCTGGGCCAGATGGAATACACCCTCGGGTACTGAGAGAGCTAGGGGCAGAATTGCAGTGGCCCTTGTTTCTGATATTCTCAGACTCTCTTTCATCAGGTATGGTACCTAGTGATTGGAAGAAGGCGAATGTCACTCCCATATTTAAAAAGGGAATAAGATCTCAGCCTGGCAATTATAGGCCTGTAAGTTTGACATCCGTGGTGGGCAAGTTATTTGAAGGCTTGTTAAGGGATCACATTCAAAATTATGTAGTGGAGAATGGCATTATGAGCAGTAATCAGCATGGCTTTATGAAGGACAGGTCATGTCAGACCAATTTAATTGCTTTTTATGATGAGGTAAGTAAGAAGCTGGACAGTGGGGATGCAGTAGATATAATCTATTTGGATTTTGCCAAAGCATTTGATACCGTTCCCCACAAACGACTGCTTTCTAAGCTAAGGTCTATTGGTCTTAGTGAAGTCGTTTGCACATGGATAGAAAACTGGCTACAGGATCGGGTACAGAGGGTGGTTGTTAATGGCACATTCTCTACTTGGAGTAAGGTTCTCAGTGGGGTCCCTCAGGGTTCTGTACTGGGTCCACTTTTGTTTAATTTGTTCATAAATGACTTAGGGGAGGGTATTATGAGTAATGTATCAGTGTTTGCAGATGACACAAAACTCTGCAGACCAGTCAATTCTATCCAGGATGTGACATCCCTGCAGCAGGATCTTGACCAACTGGCAATCTGGGCAGCTAAGTGGCAGATGAGATTTAATGTGGATAAATGTAAGGTCATGCACCTGGGATGTAAAAATATGCAAGCCCCGTATAACCTTAATGGGACTGCACTAGGCAAATCCATAATGGAGAAGGATCTTGGAGTCCTTGTAGATAATAAACTTGGCTGTAGCAAGCAATGCCAGGCAGCAGCTGCAAGGGCAAACAAGGTTCTGAGCTGTATTAAAAGGGGTATAGATTCACGGGAGGAGGGGGTTATTCTTCCCCTTTACAGAGCACTGGTAAGGCCCCATCTAGAATATGCTGTTCAGTTTTGGTCTCCAGTGCTCAAACGGGACATTATTGAGCTAGAGAGGGTCCAGAGAAGGGCAACTAAGCTGGTAAAGGGTATGGAAAGTCTCAGTTATGAAGAAAGACTGGCCAAGTTGGGTCTGTTTACACTGGAGAAGAGGCGCTTAAGAGGTGACATGATAACTATGTATAAATATATAAGGGGATCATATAATAACCTCTCTAATGTTTTATTTACCAGTAGGTCCTTCCAACGGACACGAGGGCACCCACTCCGTTTAGAAGAAGGGAGGTTCCATTTAAATATTCGGAAAGGATTTTTTACAGTGAGAGCTGTGAAGTTGTGGAATTCCCTCCCCGAATCAGTCGTACTGGCTGATACATTATATAGCTTTAAGAAGGGGCTGGATGGATTCTTAGCAAGTGAGGGAATACACGGTTATGGGAGATAGCTCTTAGTACAAGTTGATCCAGGGACTGGTCCGATTGCCATCTTGGAGTCAGGAAGGAATTTTTTCCCCTCTGAGGCAAATTAGAGAGGTTTCAGATGGGGTTTTTTGCCTTCCTCTGGATCAACTTGTAGTTAGGCAGGTTAGGTATAGGCATTATGGTTGAACTTGATGGACGTATGTCTTTTTTCAACCCAACTTACTATGTTACTATGTTACATGCTTCTGGTTAAGGTTGGGTCATCTTTGAGGTGAAGGAAAAATATCAGTGCGACTGGCTCTTCCAGGGGGATTAGATTAAAATGGACCATCAGAACAGGCTTAGTTGGGAGTGAGGAGTATATCAGGAGTAAATGGCGATTACATTTTGTTGCTGCCGACAATTATTTGTAATGAACTTAATTTTGAAAAAAATCTTTTTATTCTTCTTAACTGTAAACTTTGCTCAGTAGAAAGCCTAAGATACACAACACTTTTACTGGTGGCAGTTATCTTTTAACAGTATACAAGTGCCAACTTGATTTTAAATGCCCAAATACATATAGCAAGGTACATGTTTATGCCCCAGAACATGTAGCAGTGCCAGCTTGATGTCAAATGACTCCAGATATAAAGCATTATGTATAATAAGTGCCAACCTCATGTTTAATGAGAAAAGTGTTTTAGTACTTTTTGCTTCCCTGTATACAGCTCACCTTTCCACCCTCTTCCAAGAATCTGACACCTATCACTGGCAGCAAATTTACAGCAGCCCTTCGATCATCCAGTGTGGCAGTCTTGGTAACTGCTGCTCAGATTGCAGGACTATTTCTAAACCAATGGGATCCTGCACCGGGATCTCGCTCCCAGTGGGTTCAGCCTAGTGCTGGGGCTATTTTTTATTTTTTTTTCAAGAAGCCCCCATACCACCTTGTTTTGGGATTGATGTATAAAGGCTTATAACAACTAAACTATCTAATATAACTGTCATGGTGTTATTGATGTACCACAGTTCAGCCAGAAAATCCCCCTCTATCTTTAAAGCAGAAGGAAAGGTAAAATCATTGGAGGGGTTCTAAAATGTTAGGCACACCCCCAGTGATTGTAATCGCTTGCCTTATACCCCGGAGTGGTGCACCTATTAGAAGAAGAAAGAGGATCACTCTCACAACTACCCAGGGCTGGGGTATAAGGTAAGCGATTACAATCACGGGGGGGGGGGGTGGTGCCTAACATTTTAGAACCCCTCCAATGATTGTACCTTTCCTTCTCCTTTAAAGAGATATGGACACCAGAAATGTAACTGTTTTTTTTTTTTATATATATCATAACCGTGTCTTTGCATGCCATTTATCATTTTGCCCTACAAGTATTTGCCCACTGCTTTTATATTATCTAATCCCCCATGTTCCTCTATGAGGGGGCTGCCTTATTTCTGCAGCAGGAGTTCGTTGGCACTAGAAGCTATAACTGACAGGCTGAGAAGGGACAGTCAGGTTTGCAAAACAGTCAGGTTAAGGGACTTCAAATAGCAATTATTAACAAAAGCGGCCCTATCAGTGAAAAATGATCAACATGACCTATAGGTAACTTTTTATGTACATTCATATTTTAAAAAGTAGTTTTTTTTTGTGTGTCAGTATCACTTTAATATATGACTGTAAAGATATTGTAACTATTGGATTTAGACTGGATTTTGGTTTATGTAATAAAACTACATTTTTTTTTCTCACACAATTTATTAAATGCATTGTTATTTGAGGAAATGGGGAGACAACTAGTGGGGACCATATTACTGCATTAATGGATTAAAAACTTTACAACTGGGGGGGGGCGGGGGGTTGTTGAACAAGGATTATGACCTGTATGTTTTACTTTGTTTATTTTGCATGAAACTATTTAGATGCAGACATACCTAATTCTACAGATTTGATATTTGTAAAAAACTATTTCCTAACTCTGTTAGACTCGCATTGTAATGCAGTTCCTTCCTAAACCTGTTTCATAGTGAAGTGATATTGGGATTTGAAATCCTTCTGCTTTCCAGAGAATCTGTGCAACCACTGTTTCTTAAGCCCCGGAATTTATCACTTCACAATGAAACAAGGTAAAGGATGGGTTAGTAAATGTATCTGTAATGCATTTTGCCCCTTGGGGCTTTATCAACTGGATTAATTAGCCTACAACAGCTGCCCAGACGTTGACTAGATCTGCTTTAATTTTTGTTTTTTTTGGGGGTTTTTTTTTTTTTTTACTCGTAAGAGCAAACCCTGTCAAGGGTGGCTATATATAGAACTTTTATAAAATTTTGACCCACCTCCAGAATGTAATTCTAATCTGTTAGGTACACTGATTTTGAAAATAAATTGGCAGCAATATTTTTTTCTCAGTTTTGTGTGTAAATATTTAAAGTTGTGTCTGTTTATTCCTCAGGACTTTCAGATCTCACTGGCAGTGTCAATCTTATCTTGCACTACAACTTGGAACATTCCTTCAGTAAATTCTGTGGAAAAAAAATGAAAGAGAAACTCAGCAACTTTCTTCCAGATCTGCCAGGTAAAAAAAAAAGGGAGGTGGTATTAGCCTTTTTAACATGTTTTTACAGCTGACCATTGAAAAAGAAAACAAAAAGGCATTTAGAATAAGTAGCTTTGTGGAAGTTAAATGGTGATGAAGGGATAAAAGGAGATTTTTGCCTAGTTTATGTTAACAAAGCCTTGTTTGATGCAACATACACAGTTATAATTCTGTTTACAGTACAACTCACCCACTCCTGACTGGGCTAGCAGCTAATTTTATTGTTTCAATTACATTAAAAAACACATATTTATAAAGCCCCAACATGTTCCACAGAACTATACATTAAAGGGGGTGGTGTATACAGTGAACACACAGATTACATCAAAAAAAGAACAACCAAAGCTCAATACAAGAGTTAGTGGGCCCTGCTTAACATCAGCTATTGCATCCAGACCCACCTGATAGGGACACTGATGGCTCAGCCCAACCTAGTCATTATTTGACACAGGATATGGTACAACCCTCTGTATTAATACAATTTGGAGGCTCAAAACCCTATTCTTATTACTAGATTTAAAGTCACAGCCTATTCACAGTATCAATCCAAACTATAAAGGGAGTTTGCGAACAAACTTCATGTTGAATGAAATCTGATCTGTTGTTGGCTCGGCCCACTTTTTCTAACCTTGGACCACAGTTATATAGTAAGAGCCACTGTGCAAAGTTTTGTAATAGTGTCTGAATAGCAGCAAATTAAATTTCCCACTGAAAGTCAATGAGTCACATCTGATTGGCTGTTGGTGGCTCCGCCCACTTTTTAACCTGGAACTGCAGTTACCCAGTGACTAACTATGCAGAGTTTAGGGACCCTAGTATTAATAGTTAAAGAACGGCAGCAGTTTAAATTTAAACCGATAAAAGTCAATAGGTAAATTGTGGTTGGTGGATGTGCCCACTTTTTCTAACCTTGAGTTGAAGTCACCCAGTGACAAACAGCGGGCACCCTGGCATAAATAGTGTGAGAATGACAGCATTTTAAATTTAAGCCAATAAAATTCAATGGATGAAATATGATTGGCTCTTAGTGGCCCAACCCACTTTTCCTATTTTTGAGCTGCAGTCCCCCAGTGTCCAACTTGGCAAAGTTTGGGGACTCGGGCATAAAAATTGTGGGACTGACAGCATTGTACACTTCGCCATTGAAAGTAAATAGGTGAAATGTGATTGGCTGGTGGTGGCTCCGCACACTTTTTCTAACCCTGAATACATGGTCAGACAGTGCAAAGTTTGGGAACCCTGACATAAATTGTGCGAGAAAGGCAGTATTTTAAACCAAAAAAAAAGTTAATAAATGAAGTCTGATTGGCTGTTTGTGGCCCCACCCACTTTTTAAAACCTAAAAATGCAGTCCCCAGTGACCCTGGTGTTAGTACTGTGAGAATGGCAGCAGGTTGAATTTCCAGATTGAAAATAAATAGGTAAAATCTGATTCTCTGTTGGTGGCTCCACCCACTTTTCCTAACTCTGAACCGCAGTTACCTGGTGACTAGTTTTGCAACGTTTGGGGACCTTTAGTATTAATATTTAAAGAATGGCAGCAGTTTAAATTTAAACATATGAAGACTTTTCTAAAACGTGGAGTCACCCAATGACAAACTGGGCAAAGTTTGGGGACCCTGACATTATACATGTGAAAATGGCAGCGGTTACGATTTCCCCACTGAAAACAATGAAAGAAATGTGATTGGCTTTTGGTGGCCCAGCCCACTTTTTCTAATCTTGAGTACGTAGTCACCCAGTGACTGATGGTGCAAAGTTTGGGAACCCTGGGATCAAACCAATAAAATTCAATAGGTGAAATCTGATTTGCTATTGGTGGCTCCGTCCACTTTTCCAATACTAAAACTACAGTCCCCTATTGACCAACTGGGATTTGGGGACCCTGGTGTTAATACTGTGAGAATGGCAGCAGGTTGAATTTCCGTCAAGTCAATAGGTAAAAATGCCCACTTTTGGGCATCCAACAATCATCCTATTTTTATTCAGGCTGACACCGTGTGATTCAAGTTTCAGGAGTGTAGCCTCAAAAATTGGCAGCAGTTTCGGTTTCCCCATTAAAGTCAATGGGTGAAATTTGATTGGCTGTTGTTGGCTCTGCCCACTTTGGGTCATCCAACAAATGTTGCTGTTTCATTCAGGGTGACCCCATGATTATGTTTTTCAAGTTTGGGGGATGTAGCTTCAAAGCTGTAAGAGTGGCAGCAGTTTGAACATCTTCCCTGTCAAAGTCAATGGGAAATTTGTGGTGTTTTGAACGTTGCCACAAAAAGACGGGCAGCGGGATCGTGTCGAAAAGCACAAGCAACCTGCTCCGCTATAGGGTTAGAGAATTTGGGTATATTATATATATATATATAATATATAATCTCAGTCCTTGTAGTGTCTGCACTCCAAAGCTTATAACTTTGCGGGGTGCACAGCCAAAGTTTGAGTATTTAGCAATAAATATTCCGTGGCCGGCACACCCTTTAAAATTTGTCAAAAGTTTATTTAAGACATAAGACATTTAAGACATAATTAAAAGTGCAATGCTAGGGGCGGAGCTGACCGCACACATCTGAAGTTGCAGGTTCGCTGGGCTCCCGCTCTGTACCTCACTCAAGCGATCGTTTTGCTACTTTAAGCAATATATTTTTATAAGAGCCGACGGACTATAATCACCTCACATTATAAAGAGATGGCAACCTCCAAATCTCAACCTCAATATGAGGCAGGAAACTTTTTTAAACAGCAACAACAGGACGTGCAGAAAGTCCAAGATGGCAGCGATTCCCCTTCTCAAACTATACGGGAAGACCACAGCAACTGCCTGACAAAATCCGACCTAGATACTAGCCTCGACAGGCTTCTACAAAAGATCACCAACACCTTCCAAGCATGACGACTTCATAGCGACGCACAACGCTCTACACTCTACAGCAACAAGTGGCATCACTGGAAAGGTCAGTACATGCTCTATCTGACCATACTGAGGACCTAGAGAACCGGTCCTGCAGAAATAACATTCGGACTAGAAATGTACCTGAATCCTACACTGACTTACGCAAGCTATTAGATCTACTATTTGCCAAACTCCTGCCTGAATATGCCTCATAACTACTGCTCATTGATAGAGTCCATAGATCACTAAGTCCAAAACCACAACATGGGGAACCTCCCAGGGACGTAGTAGTGCGGCTACACTACTTTGAAACTAAAGAGGACCTATTGAGATCTGCTGGAACACATGAGGCAGTAGAGATTGACGGCGAATCCATCCAAATGTACCAAGATCTATCTCCTATTACCCTACAGAAACTGAGAGGCCTCCGTCCTATTACGAGCTGTCTAACCAAAGCGGGCTTTAAGTACCATTGGGGATTCTCATTCCGTCTTACAGTAGTTAAAAATGGGGTCCCGCATACGCTTACAGATCCCTCAGATGGTGAAGCCTTCCTTACTAAGCTGGGACTATCTGATTTTCCTTCACCCCCCCAAACTGGCCAAAACCAAAGCGACTCCGCTACAACCCATATGGGAAAAGGTGACAACGAAACGCAACACCTAAAGTTACACAACTAAACGGATCCCCCCAAACACCACACCCAAGCTCCAGGATGATAATACCATCAAACTCCTAATTTACAGCCTCCCACCACTACCGCCCTAAACCGCTTCACAACTACCTGTTTATGATACCGGACCGACTCTTGTGGGCCCGTTCATGAGGTCAGATGCGGGAGAGACCGAGGACCCGTTTTCCTTCTAAGACGTCTCACCCTACCCTCACAAGGATCACCCGATTGATTATTTATACCTTACCAAAGGAAAGCTACAGATCCTCCTGAGTAACACTACCTCAGGATAGGAATCTTCCTATTCGTATAATGCATAGCTTACTGTATACATTATATTGGTTTGTTATGGTTATTATTTTGTTTTTTATGGTTAAGACCTCCAACAACTCCAGAGGTCACACTTATGTTGTTATATATAATTTAGTTGTTTTTCCGGTAGACATGGGTAATACTACGCTATATAATCCAGCCATAACCTGGCCCCTGCAAACAAACCCACAGAGTTATTCCGCCCAATTATCTATCTGTTATTACTGTTTAGTTTACTCTTCTATAGAGCAAATATTTTTAAGCCAACCCCATGGAACTAAAGTTTATATCCCATAACGTTAAGGGGCTGAATTCCTCGGTAAAACGAAGAATGGCAGGCCAATATTTCCACAAAATACAGGCGGACATAGTGGCATTGCAAGAAACGCACTGGTCCGACAAAGGACCTCCCCCCTATATACATAGATGTTATCAACAAATATATGCCACAACTTACCATACTAAAGCTAGAGGGGTAGCCATAGCTTTTCGCCCCCACGTCCAATTTATACTCACCCATTCCATCTTGGATACTGAAAGCCGGTACATATTACTAAATGGTATTTGATTTGTTATCATTGCATTCTCAAGGGACTGTTGTTGTCATGGGGGACTTCAACCTGGTACTCGACCCACGACTTGACCGCTCACAACATACAACTTACCCAACACTAAACCCCCCGAAATTTTTAAAACAACTTATGCAAGAAACATCCTTAGTAGATACCTGGAGAGCCTTACAACCATTCGATATAGACTACACCTTTTTCTCCCCAGTACATTACTCTTATTCAAGAATAGATATAATTTTACTTCCACAGTTAATGCTTCCTAATGTTAAAGATGCCTCTATTCTCAACATAACTTGGTCCGACCACGCACCAACCAGCTTAACAATACAGTTAACTCACACACCACAACCTATGCACTCCTGGCGTCTAAACGAATCATTACTATCAGATTTCACTATAACCACATCCATAACTGACGATTTACAGGAATACTGGCTCATGAACCTAGATGAAGAACTCTCCATGGGCACAATTTGGGCAGCACATAAAGTGGTCATAAGGGGGTCGTTTATCAGGTTGGCATCCCACAAAAAGAAAAAAAGAATTGAAGCTATTGTTAAACTTGAAAGAGAATTGAGAAACTTGGAGGCAAAACACAAAACATCAACTGAACCCAACATTTCTCAGAAACTGACTGAAATAAGGTCAGAATTACAAAGACTTTTGATAAATAAGGCAGAAAAATTAATAAGGTGGTCCAAACATAAGTTATTCCACCTTAAAGATAAACCCAACCAACTATTGTCCCAAAAACCAAGAAAAGATCAGGGCTTTAAACAAATTTCTCACATAAACAATTCTAAAGGAGCAAAACTAGTTAACCCAGAGGACATAATACAAGAATTCCACAATTTTTATTCCTCCCCCCCCCAAACAACCCGCGACAAAAGAGATACCTTTCTGGGGGCAATACCCCTCCCAAAACTGACCCAAAATGAAAGAACTTTACTCAATAACCCGATTACAGAAGAGGAAGTCACCCTAGCTATTAAAATCTTAAGATCTAATTCCAGCCCTGGACCAGATGGCCTTCCAGCGAGCTATTATAAAAAGTTTAAAGAATTTTTAATCCCACATTTGACTATCCTCTTTAATGATATAATGATATGATGCAAGGCCATCCACTCCCCTCCGACATGCTCCAAGCAAACTTATCCCTCCTCCCGAAACCAAATAAAGATGCAACAAACATACAAAATTACTGCCTTATTTCTGTATTAAATGTAGATATCAAACTCCATTATTTTTCCAAAATATTGGGCTCTAGACTCAACAAACTAATGCCTAAACTGATACACCCAGATCAGTCAGGCTTCATTCTGGGATGACAAACAACAGATGTGATGAGACGATTGCTAAATATAATAACAGACACTAATGCCTCCAAGTCTCCCATACTCGTATTGATGTTAGATGTGTACAAAGCTTTAGACTCCATAACTGGCCCTATCTATTTAATGTTATACCCTGCTACAATATATCTGGGGCCTTCTTAGAAGGACTTAGAGTATTGTATAACAATCCAACAGCAAACATAAGGCTATTCCATAAACCATCCCCATACAGATTAAAAGGGGAACCCGTCAGGGGTGCCCTTTGTCGCCATTACTTTTTGCACTAGCAATGGAGCCTTTGGCACAAATGATAAGATCAAATGTAGATATCTCTTGATATACTAAAGGCTCCAAAGAATACAAAATTAGCCTATATGCAGACGATATATATATGACAATATCTTATCCCCTGACTGGTCTCTGTAACCTGTTCCAAATTCTAGACCGATTTTACCACATTTCAGGATTGAAGGTCAATATATCCAAAACAGAAGTGCTACCAATTAACATCCCCGCTTCACAAAAGAAACTATTGGAACTTACCTTCCCTTTCCAATGGAAACAAAAATATTAAGACATATGAGTCGTTATATGCAGCAAATTACCCCCCCCCCCATCCTTAAACAACTACGTGAAAGACTTGCTGACTGGACTAGATTGCAGATCTCTGTTTGGGCATATAGCTACAATCCGAATGGTTGTTTTACCCAAACCCCTATATCTATTTAGGGCTCTCCCTATCCCAATTCAGGTTAAAGAAATTTTCTCATTCCAAAGAGAAACCCTGAACTTCATTTGGAACAACAAAAGACACAGAATAAACAAGGATACACTATTCAGAACTTACACTCAAGGAGGACAAAACGTCCCCCACTTTCTTACATATTACACGAGCAGCCAGACTTACCCAACTCATTCAATGGCACGCACAACCAAATACAGTTCCCTGGGTCGACTTTGAGAATGCTTCCATCTCCCCTCTACATACATCAGCTTTATTATGGACAACCACACAAAACATACAATCATACCACATATCAAACCCCATTATCTCACACCACCTAAAGATCTGGACCCTGCTAAAACCAAAAATTTTAACACACCAAACGAACAGCAATCTACAACCACTAGTAGGGAACCCAGACTTTATACCAGGACTAACAGCAAAAAATTTATCTTGGTGGTCGCAAAATAACTTTAATAAACTAGCAGACCTCATCACTCCCAGAGGACTGAAGTCATTAGTATACCTCAAGGAAAACCATAACATTCCAGCTTCAGAACACTACTGATACACACAAATTCATCACTTTTACCTCTCACAAAAACCTAACAGCCCAACAACAGAGATATCTAGCTTTGAACTCCAGTGCAAGTCTCCCACATGTCTCTCAGGGTCAATAACCCAGATATATTGTCACTTAAGGGCAGAGCCCCCAGATAACCTATGCAAATACATGAGAGAATGGGATACAGATCTTCACTCCCCACTTCCTTACCAAAAATGGGTAAGAATATGGATTTCTGCAAAAAAGATCTCCCCCAATATAAGTATCAAAGAAACAACATACAAACTTCTTTCCAGATGGTATGTCACGCCAACTTTAAAAAACAAGTTTAACCCTGCCTTTTCACCATTATGCTTTAGGGGTTGTTACATGCAAGGAAACTACTTCCACTCTTGGTGGTCCTGCCCAACAGTAGAAAGATTCTGGTCCCAAATATTAAAACTCATTTCTCAGGTACTGCTAACAGAAGTTGCCGTGGACAAAGATCTAGCACTATTTTCATTACCTACTAAAACTACAAAAACCCAAAACAAACTGACCCTACAACTTGTAGCCGCAGCATGTTGGGTTATTGCTCTGAACTGGCTAGCTCCACACCGATCTATCTCCCAATTAAAATCCTGCATGGAATATATACAATCTATGCATTACCTTGCAGCTACCCTATCAGACTCACTGGATAAACACCAAGAAATCTGGGAACCCTGGACAACCTTCAAAACTCAAGAACTTAATCACCAACCTATGAACGACACAAATGACCCTCCTTGATCCTCACCGAGACACTTCTACCCTCTCTTAAGACATTAAATACTATCTACGTCCATTGCCACTGCTCAACCTCATTTTTCAAGACGCATTGTAACCCAATGTCAACAATATTGTTACCGTATATACTCGAGTATAAGCAGAGTTTTTCAGCACTGAAAATGTGCTTAAAAAGTGAACCTCGGCTTATACTCGCGTATATACGGTAATACAACCGATGCGCGCCCCTGTGGACGACCTAACGTGCGTGCTGCCGCGTCATCGCTCCTTGGATACAGGTATGCCTCATCGGCTGCATAGGCTTCTCGACAGGGCACCGATGTGACGCGCACCGGCGGCGGCATCGTACGCCGCTTCGGCTGCATCGGCGCCGCCATCTTAAGCGCCGCTTCGGCTGCAACGGCTTCTATGGGTATGAGCATCGCCAGGGCACCGGCGGCATCTTACGCTTCAAGGGGTATGTGTGTGTATACACAACAAGGGTTTGTGTGTATATTTGAGAGAGTTCCCATTTTATTAAAGATAAGATTCCAATAAAAATTGTCCCCATTGGCACTATGTTAGAGGTTGTGTTAACTTGTGTAATCTGCACCCCTTTCCATGTTATCCAGGCCACGGGCTTCAGATATGTCCTTCACTTGTGGCCAATCACAGGGCAAAGTTGACACAAAGGAAAGGAAACAATGCACAATGGGAAGCTGGGAACAGGCTGGGTGGAACAATATAAAGCATATTATTGGCTTGCACTTAGGGTTAGCTGCGGATATATATGGATTCGCTGTGAAATGCAACCGATGCACGCGCTCCTACTCCCATGTAACTGGGGGAGTCCCAAGCCGGACTTGGATTTCTTACTATTGAGTTCTATTCTGATATATACTGGGAGCTGCTATCTTGATGCTTTCACATTGTTCTGCTAATTGGCTGCTGGGAGGGGGGTGACATCACTTCAACTTGCAGTAACGGCTGCATTTCCCTCGGCTTATACTCGAGTATATACGGTATTAATCAACCTGTAAAAATAAAATTGATAAATAGATATAAAAAAAAAAAGTGCAACGCTAAAAAATACAATTATAAAGTGCAATATACGATCTCACAGGTGAAACCTTATGGCAAATAGGTTATTACACTATGTACAAGGTTTTATTGGATGTAACACTAATTTTATGATGCGATTATATATTGAATTTATATACACTGGAAAAAAATGTTTTTAAAACATAATTATGCACTGTTAATGGCCAGACATTGGCCCGTTTGAATTCGCACATACACAATAGTATTGGCTAATTGTATAATGGTTTGATGATGGGGATTGGGCACTCTTTCCACTTGTTGAAATTGAGATGATATTTACTTTTGGTGTGGACACTATTGTTTTATCCTTGAGAAACCTCTGATTCTTTTTAACAAGAAAATATATTGTTAAAACAATATAATTGTTGGAGATTGGGCACTTATTTTCACATGCTAGAGTATAATGGTATTTTGATGTGATGTGATGCACTATTGTTTTTTATCCTTGAGAAAGGTCCTAATGAGGACCGAAACGTCGGTTTTAACAATATATTTTCAATAAATTTTTGATAAAACATTGAAGGGTGTGCTGGCCACAGATGATTATTTTCTATATATACATAATTTTGGCTATGCACCCCGCAGAATATTGAGCCTTGGAGTGCGGACACCATTTGGATTGATATATATATATATATATATATATATAGATATATATATATATATATATATATATAATAGTACCAATGTCTTTTTAGATGGCTAATCCCACTGTGCCTTTGTCCTCCTTCAATAATGGATGAATTGGCAGGGGAAAAAAATCCCTTATATATATATATATTTTTTTTTTTTTATTTTTTTTTT
This sequence comes from Xenopus tropicalis, assembly GCF_000004195.4. NCBI lineage: Eukaryota > Metazoa > Chordata > Amphibia > Anura > Pipidae > Xenopus > Xenopus tropicalis. The sequence continues at coordinate 55,873,170 of NC_030683.2, forward strand.
TATGAACCTAAAACCCCCTCTACCACCCCATCAGTCTGAGGGAAATATGTGGGCTAATACAAAGCAGCAGTACTTCAGTCTGCAATTTTTATAGTTGCTTATCATGACATGTATCGGGTCATTTTTCAAGTGATAAGAAATAGTTTAACAACCACTGTTAAATAGTCTCACACAGCAAGTGCCCGTCTTCTTTCTTTACCCCCTTAGTACACTTGAGCCAATCAGTCCAATACAGTATGCAAGGCAATGTCCTTGTTTTTGCGTTATTTTTAAAAAATAAAATGTGTTTTCCCATGGCAATATTCCTTTAACTGTGAGATATGGTGCTTTACTTCATAGAAGTGTTTGGCTAATAAGGATTCGGATTTTTTTAGGATCAAAATTCCTTTTGTATAGCCTCTGTGCTCACCTATGCGGGTTCTCACTGGCCTAATGGTTTAACCCACATATGCATACCCAAAGGACATTTAATCAAGTAAACCTCATATGCACAATACTTTAATTGAAAAATTATAAATGGCATGCAAAGACAGTGTTATGATGTAAAAAAAGATTTAATTTCTCGTGTCAGTATCTCTTTAATATCTTATGTAATAGTACCATTTGATTCAGCTCCTAGGACTAAACTTTCTACCAACTCCCATATGGAGACTTAATCAATAGTAATGGTTAGGTTAGATTTTTTTTTTTAATTGGCTTGTGGCCAATGTAAGCGTTTTTATCCATGACCACTATTGGCCATCATTTATACACCTTTTTAATAATTATATTAGTGTTTTCTTTAAGAATTTTTAGTCCCATCTTTTCTTTTTTTTTAAAATTTTTTAGGTTTTCTCCAAGATGGTTCCCACAGATGTTTAACCTTGTTTGTCACCAATTTATCAAACATTTCTGCAGAGGCATTTTCTATTGATGGGATATAATTACTTTGTTTCTTTAAACCTAATGTGGCTAAAGCACTTGTGTTTAATCTTTTCAGTACACAATTTTTGCATTAGAGCACATATTAAATTGTGTTTCCCAGTCAATAAAATTATTATCATAGGCTGTAACAAAACTCAACCCTTTATTTAGAAGACAGCATTCACTAGGATCCAGCAGATTTGGTGAGATATTGATTACTAGATTTGTTACCTCTTCCACCAGATTCTGATGGATAGGTTTCCTGGCAATTGGGGCTTGTGGGTTGCATACAGTATGCTTGCCTTTTTCTCTCTGTGTGGCTGTCCTGTTAGAAAATTTGCTGCCTAGAGTGAAGGGCTCTTTGTGACTTCCTCTTCGCTGCTTGTATACTTAAGGGATGAATCAGAGTGGTGACATATTTGGCAATCTCTTGGGGTGGCCTGGCAGTCTGGTCCATTTCTGGCTGGAACACTGCCCACTCGGCATTTCCCCAAACATGTAGGCGCAACCTGTCTGGTAGTCTTGTAAGTTTCGGTTGAACTTCCACTTCCACCATCTCTGTTTTGAGCTTACCCAGAATCTGCGCGTGTTGCTTCAAGTTCCTTTTCTGATCTCTCCTGCTTGTGTTCAGTCTTTAAAGTGGCAGCATCAGCTTTTCTGCCAGATCGTGTTAGTCCTTTAATAGTTAACACAATTTAAGTCCAGTGAGTACTTGTTGTTATTTCAAATCTCTTGGTCACAGGCAAAATTGTTTACACACAAATTAGGTTTTTTTCATGATGGCTGGATGAAGCAATTTTTTTCAAATCAACAAAAAAAGTTAATAAAATATACTTATTTAAAGCCATTGGTGTTTGTTTAACTGTTGGGGTTTAGTTCTTCAAATGTTTTTGGTGCTAAATTACAAAGTTTGATTAACTGTAAGGGCAGTGGCATATGGGAATATTAGTCGCCACGCAACTAATCTTCGTTGGTGCGGGGGATTTATCTCCCCGCAATGCCATCCCAAAAAGGAAGCAGTTAACAGTATTACCTAGGGGTTCTACTACATGCACATTTTCTATATGTTGTGGGTTGTTAAAGATCGCTAGATCCAGTACATATGATTTCTAATAACTTCGAGCTGCCCTCTGATGTGAAGGGGTTCGTTTGTTAAGGGCTGTGAGTGTTTAAAACTCATCCCAAAGTTCCTTTTGTTTTTGGGATCTTTGTTTTTTTACTGCTGTGTTGCATTGGATTAAAAAAAAATGGCTGTACCTATCTGTGCCTTAAATTAGGGGTCTGCTAACAATGTGTAGTTTTTGTGTATCATTGTTCCTGTATCTACTGTAATAGTTACCGGTGCTTGGTCTGACCATGAAATAGGTCCTACTGTAATTGACTTGCTGTTACTTACTGCTGTGAGAAAGTGGATCTGATTTTTATTTAGTGTTTAGATATTTACCAAGGTGTATAGTTTTTCTTTTAGTTTATATACCAAAATAAGGACCTTCTGGGTCGCTCCACTCTGACACCATGGATAAATTAAGATCATATTCCGCTATAAGTGCTACACCAGCTTTTTTGGTTTTGGTTGCGTCCGTATGTATAGCCGGGTAGGAATGATGTGTAGCAGAAGGGGGTCCTGAAAGTGGATTTCCTGTACCCATATTAGGTCTGCCTTTTGGGCGTTTATCTCTTTCCAAAGTTTAGGGCTTTTGTATGGGGAATTCAATCCCTGTGCGTTAATTGAAATACATTTCATGGTGGGTGTATATTGAGGCGAGTTGTCCATGCAGCGACCCAATCAGAGCGTTCTTGTACAATTGTGTAGTGAATTCCTATGTGAATCTCTGTCGCAAATGGCAGTAACCCCAATTATGAGAAACCATATCTCGGTGTGGGGAGGGAAAACTATTTTCTGCACACCAGGGGGCATTATGCCATCTGGGGGTATGCAGTTTCACCATCCTGTACATGCTAGACCTTTTGACATGCCCTCCCTTATCAGTTAAACTGTCTGTCTCTTGGAAAGCAATAACCCCCCCCCCCCCTACCTGTAATAAACTTTTAAAGTGTTTAAAGTTTCAGTGCAGTTTCAAAGCAGTGCGGGTTGCTGCCGGAGGTAATTGTGTCACGTGTGCCTTGTTGTCTTTGAAAATAATCATTTTGGTGAAACATGCCCAGTTGTACAGATTATTATGTTTGCATTGGGCTCTTGCGATAGGGTGGAATTCTCTTCTTCTCTGTATTGATAATGCCGACAGGTTTGCAAAGATTTTTACCTCCTTGTAGCTATCTGATAGCTGCTGATAGATGTTCTGTCCTCTCTCATGAACTGTTCTTTTGTTTGGTAGAAATGTATACATGCAATGACATCCCGTGGAGCTGCTTTGGGGGCCTATATACCCGGTCAATTGCTAGTGCGTTTTTTTTCTATTTTGGGAAGCATTTTGCTGATGAATTCCCCCATATATTGTCCACTAGGCCATCTTGCTTCACGTCCTCTGGGATTCCCCAGAACTGCAAGTTCTTCCGGCTTTTGCAGTCCTCTAGGTCTGCTAGTTTGAGTTGCAAGTTGGTGATCTGGTCTTCCAGCGAATAGTTGTGGTCTACCAGATCATTATGTGTTCTATTCCCAGTTCTGACATCTTAGTTTGTGTGCTTTCCAATGAAGCGCAGTTCCGTTCTAAGTTAGTTATTTTATGGCTCCGTTTGGAGGTCTGTTCGTAATGTGGCAAAAAGCTCTTCGAGCAATTTAGTGGTCATTGGTGCCAGAGTTTAGATCGCAGTCCCGTATTGTGGGAGGTGAAGTTGCTGGGCCTTCGTCCATATTCTGTTGTGAGGCACCATGTTGGCTGTCCTCGGGGTCCGGCACCTGTTCTGGTTGTTTCTTTGCCGTAGAAGGCTGTGAGGGTCATAGATTGTTTCTTGCATCATTTGACCATGTTGACCACAGAGTTAAAGTCTATTTATGGTGGTCAGTCATGGGTTTGCTAAGGCTGTAACTATAGATAAATCCCCCGGGTGTGCAGGAGCTTCGTAGAACTTCTGTTACTCCATCAAGGACCAAGGCCCCGCCCCCAATCTACAATTATTATTGATGTTGGTATATATAATTCATGTATGTGGGTGTATAGATAAGTCAGAATAGGTTTATGTGTGTGCTGGGTTCACTTGGAAGGGTTGAACTTGATGGACTCTGGTCTATTTTTCAACCCTATGTAACATGGAAGGCCAGGAAGACTGAGACCTGACACGAAAGTAAAGCGGGACTGTAGCATGGAGAGTGGTTGGAAAGGAGTAAGAAAAAAGAAGCAAGCTGTGTTATGCAATTTCGAGCCAAGCCAGAAAATAAAATGGGAGGGGGCAAGAGTGGAGGAAGAGCTGCAGGGAGAGAGCAGAAGTAGCAACAAACTCTAGCTCATAAACGGTGTGTACTGAAAAAGAAACTTGCTTCCTTAAAGGACAACTAAAGGTAAAAAAAAATTAAAGGTGCAATCAGGTGAACATATACTTACTGTTAATGATTAATTCTAGTGTTCATTGGTTTCTGCACAGTGCTCCTTCATTTGCTAAAAAAACTTTCTACCTGTAGTACAATGCACAGAAAGCTTCTCTTTCTTAATGAAGTTTATTTTTGGCGCACGCATGCGCATTCCTTTCTTAATGCGCCCCAAACATGCGCAGTAGCCAGCTTTCAGTCCCCTGCTGTATTGATGACGCTTGGGTCACATGACATTCCCGAGCCTTATCATTGACCTCTCTGCCCCTCCTGTCGGCTCGCATCGCCAATCACAGTTACGCTTCTGCACAGAGCATTACTATAGCAACACCCTGAACAGAAGCGACTGAGGTCTGTACTAATCCTGCATAACTAATTGTTTACATTATCTACTGGGAGAGCGTGTGTGGGGTCACTAGGAGGTGCATGTGCAGTATGAAGCATAGACAGAGGGAAGTGACGTGGTCTCAAATAAATAAAATGGCGGCCACAAACTCTGGAAAGAAGCCGAACTTCTATGCATTGGTGCGATAATTATGTAATTATATTTAAAAAAATAAAACAGCGTTTCAGGAGGGGGCTTCTAAGGAACATTTTAGTGTAGTTGATTGAAAACTGCTTTCTTTCTTCTTTAAGTTCTCTGGCTTTGCTTTATGTACTACAAAAGGACACATTTTAGTCTGCTTTTACCTTTTTTATCCGTTCATTTAGCCCCATAGGGAAATGACCAAACTGTAGATTTTATATAGATAAAGATATATATATATATATATTTATATTTACATTTTGGTCCCATAGCAAATTGACCAAACTAAGGCCTGTGGCCTTGTTCTTTTATATCCTCATCCTTGACTGAAATAATAATTTGTAAGTAAAATAAAAATTAACAAATAAAATAGCAATGTTATAGTTTGGACTAGAAAGCAGAGTATGTAATAAAACTAATTAACGAAAGTGGCATTTCTGTGTCTACTTTTTGTAGGTATGATTGATACTCCAGGCGCTCAGGATAACAGCAGTCTACGTTCACTGATTGAAAAGCCACCGATCTGTGGAAACTCCTTCACTCCACTAACAGGTGCCTTGTTGACTGGATTCAGACTGCACACTGGACCAGTGAGTATAATGTTTTTTTTTTTTTTGGTGCTCAGGGAATAACAGACAAAAAGGGTGGGGGGAATAAAGCATTAGTTAGGTAACATAAACCAATTAATAAATATTTTTATGAATAGTTTATTTAGATAAAACTGGGTTTTACATATAGGCTGTTTTTATTCAACATATATTTATTTATTTTTTTATAGAGATGCACATTGTTCAGGTATATAGTTTTCTTTATACTTGCTTTGGCCAGGCAGTACCTACAAAGCTTTGGTATGATGCAAAATTTTTTAATCTAATATATAGTGATAATAGTTACTTCAACATTTTATATAATTATTGTGATAATAGTCTTTAACTTTTAGACACTTTTTGTGCAGAGTTCTTAAAATCTGACTACTTGCTAAACAGTCAGATATTAATTGTAGTAGAAAAGGTAGTTTCCAGTTAAGGAAAATGGCAGTGACCGTACATTTTGTTGCCTGTGCTACTGTGGGTGACAAAACTTCCCATCAGCAGTAATATGTAACACCAGTGGGGGGAAAACGTGTTGCTTACGCTTTCTAAAGTAGCCCAAAGTTGCCTCATGAGGTAAATTCAGGCTACTTTGCAACTCTGTACAGAATCATCATTTCAGTATACAATAGCAATACAAGCACTGTCTATTCTCATGTGGCCTTGCCAACATGGGTGGATTTCTTTTTTTAAAGGAACTGTAACACAATTTTTTTCCCTTCAAAATATCCTTTCTATACACTTTGATTATTAAATAAATCATATAGAAATTTCCATAGCAGTTGTGTTTTTTTACGTCTCTGATTTCCTCTCCATGCCCCATCTGCTAATAGCGAAAAATCACTCAAAATAGACTCTGAAGAATGCAGCATATTAACTTCCAGATTAAACCGAAAGTCTAGCAGTTACCGGATTGCCTTTTCAAGCTCTGCACAGTAAAGCATTGGTAATGTAATTTATTCTGAAATCACGTAGAATATTGCATTTTTTTAAATGCTACATATCTTAATAAAGTATTTAGAAGGGACATGTTAAAAGTTATTTTTTGTGTTACTGTTCCTTTAAAGAGATATTGACGCTTAAAATAAAACTGTCTTTTAAATAAATCATTACATTGTCTGTGAATCATCTTTATAATTTTGCCAAAACATAATTCCTGATGCTTTTACATTACCTATCTGATCCCCATGTTCCTCTATCAGGGGGCATTTGTGCAGCAGAAGTCCGTTAGCATTAGAAGCTATAACTGACAGGTTGAAAAGGAACAGTCAGGTTCAGGAACTTTAAGTAACACTTACTTACAAAAGGAGCCCTATCGGTGAAAAATGGTCAAAATGACCCATAGGCAACTTTTTATATACATTAATATTTTCAAAAGTAGTTTTTTCATGTCAGTATCACTTTGAGGTTTTGGGAGATTACGCCCCCTCTAAACCTGCCAGTCAATAATAATCAAAAGTGACAAAAAAAAATTCTGACCTCTTGCCTGTACCTGCTGTTCCTCAGCAGGAATATCTCTTCCAAGACATAAGAGGCCTGCTCACTAGATCTCCCTGACTGTACACAGAGAAACAGCTGCCAGGGTAACTGTACAGACAAGAACCAAGTATCCTCTACCTAGTGGGGCAATGCCAAAATGTGAAAAATATTTCACCTGACAAATACCCTCTCGATGACAGAAATGGCTATTTTTATGCAGCGCTGCTGGGGTTACCTGTCAGGTGAGACACCAGTGGGGGAGGGGGGGCACACCACAATGTTTTTGGGAAAAATGTGCCACAGTCACAGTTTCGTCACATGTAATAAGGGCAAGATGCACACTTCCCTCTCATTAAAGCACTTGTGTTTTAAAGGAGAAGGAAAGGTAAAAACTAAGTAAGCTTTTTCAGAAAGGTCTATGTAAATAAAGCCATAAGCACTCACAGAAAAGCTGCACTCTATCAAAAGAAACTGCGGATTTCTTGTCTCCTTTTTTGTAAACATGTTCTTGGGGTATCTGATTTCTTCTCAGAAAAATCCTTCATTCTAGGTGCCAGTGTCTGCGCAGTTCTCTCATTTCTCCCCTCTCCTCCTCCCCCCTTCCATAAGAATTCATAAAACTCACTCCTCCTACCCTGGATGCGTAGTGTGACGTTACATGAATTGTGTACTTTACGTTAAAACATATGCAACCATTGTATCAAGCAATGACAAGGCAGAGCAGTGTGAAGGGTTTAAAATTGGGGCAAACTCCCGTGACCCCCAATAAATTGTCTGACTTCACCTGGACCCCTGAGCAGTTACAGAGGGGTTCAGTGTAAACTGTTGTGATACTGCCGGGGTAATCCCTCTGTTTAGGGATGGTTTTTCCAGGCATGCATAAATGTCCTCTTTCACACCTCTTTAAAACCATCTGTCCTCTCTGTCCAAAATATGCACATCACCGTCCTCAAGAGTGTCCTTTTTCCTTGAGGTGTAAATAGACTGTTGAGTCTTGTCCTGAGGAGTTAGCCCTCCTATGTTGGGCCATTCTCTTACAGAGAGGTTGTTTTGTCTCCCCAGTGTATATGTCAGAGCACTCTTCACTGCACTGCACTGGACAGCATAGACCAGTATTCAGACTTAGGTCCAGTAAGGAACAAACGTGTTCTGGGTTCAGCTTTGTTCTGCTGCTGAGGGGGGGGTGTCTTGTTTCAGCCGTTTCCTCACTGTTTCAATTGCCTCGGTAGTGGGTATGCATGTGAACAGAGATGTAACATCAGAGGACACCATTGTTTCATTGATATCCAGATTTAACTCCTGGACTTTTTTGACAAAGTCCATGGAGCTCTGAATGTGGTGTACTATGTTTCCAACTAAGGGAGCTAAGATGTTAGCCTGAGGAACATTGCTAAATTTGTGGCCAACTCCTCAGGACAAGACTCGGCAGTCTATTTACACCTCAAGGAAAAAAAGACTTAATTCTGCTAAATACTGTACATACCGAAGTTGTTTTTAAACTATCAAAATGTATTCAAACATCTGTTAACCCTTTCACTGCCAGGGGTTTTGGACAAAGCGGAACTTGTACTGCCAGACAGTTTTTGAACATTTTGCACTGTTTCACTTTAGGGGCCTTTCCTCGGGGGGACTTTTAGTTTACCCAGGAAAACAATACATTGTTTTTTTCAGGACAACCTAAGCTTTCAAAATATGGTAGAGTTTTGGTGTAATTCCAATATGTATAGGTTTACCTAAGTATGTGGCATGTAGGGGCCCCAATGTGAACATACCCCCATATGATCTATCATTTCTGTCATTTCAGCTCCAGCAAAATCAACACATTTACATCATTATATGTGGGATAAAGCTAGTAAAAAGTACGCTCACCCCAGAAAGTCATATATTTTTGGAAAGTACACATTCCCCCGAATCTAAAATGGATACCCATGTTTTTCTACTCCAAAGTACCAAGCTGCAAAGCTTTTCTAAAGTTAGAAATTTTTTCCAAAAATCCCCTCAAAGCTTCCACTTTGCAGAACCTTATCTCCCGCATATCATTAGATACCAAGATAAAACACCCTAAATTTGAATGCCTGGGGTCCACTGAACAGTTTGATGCCCAATATGTATAGGTTTACCTAAGTATGTGGCATGTAGGGGCCCCAATGGGAACATACCCCCATATGATCTGTCATTTCAGCTCCTGCAACACAATTACATCCTTTATGTGGGATAATGCTACAAAAAAGTACACTCCCCCGAATCTATAATGGGTACACATTTCTTTTTACTCCAAAGTACCAAGCACAAAGCTTTTCCTGTTTCCTGCCGATTTTTATGACATTTCAGAAAATCGCCTAAAAATGTTGCAATTTGCTGCATTTATCTCACACAATTTCTTGCATACAGAGGCAAATCACCCCAAATAGGAACAACTAAGGTCTACTGAACAGTTTGATGCCCAAAATGCATAGATATACCAAAGTCTGCGGTATGTACTGACCCCAAAATGAAAATAGCGCATATGGATTTCTCGCCTGCCATCTCCGCTTTTGCATACAGAGCACCCTGACAGCGTATTATGTGCCTTAACACCCCCTAACTATACGGAGACCCCAGAAAACTGTATATTTTTGGAAAGTACACGTTCTGATGAATTCAAAATAGGTAAAGTTATTTTTCTACACCAAAGTTACACATGGCAAAGCTATGCTAAAAACAGATCAGGAACACTTATACAGCGATAAAAATGCAATAAAACCACAGAAATCCTTCTGGCACCTGTGAAAAGGTATCCCAGCATTTTTGTCACCCCACAAGTTTTCTATTGGATTAAGGTCCAGGGATTGGACTGGCTACTTCATAACGTCAATCTTGTTGGTCTGGAACCAAGATGTTAATCATTTACTGGTGTGTTTGGGGTTGTTGTCTTGTTGAAACACCAATTTAAGGGCATTTCCTCTTTGGCATAAGGGCAACATGACCTCTTCAAATATTTTGATGTATTCAAACTGATTCATGATCCCTGTTATGCAATAAATAGGCCCAACATCACAGTATGAGGAAACATCCCTATATCATGCTTGCACCACTATGCTTCACTCTCTTCACGGTGTACTGTGGCTTGAATTTAGTGTTTGGGGGTTGTCTTAAAAACTGTCTGTGGCCACTAGATCCAAAAAGAACAATCTTGCTTTCATCAGTCCCCAAAAAGTTGTGCCATTTCTCGTTAGGCCAGTCAATGTGGTGTTTGACTATTCTATCCATTCGAATGGTAGTTTTACGTTTTCTTCCATGTCTTTCAGGTTTTGGTTTGGAAACCTTCATTAGCTGGTTCCTCAGCTGTGTACAGACAAAAAATAACCGCTCAGAATCTCTATTTTTTTTGGTGTTTCGCTGACCTTCCTCTGATTAATAAGGGTTCCATCCTTTTTTGGTTCATTTTTTTACAATTTGTATATTTAAAAATAATTTTAGATTAATTTCACTCCTCATTGCAGCACCCTTCTCCATCTCTAAATTAGGTTATCTGATTGCTTTTTTGCATGCTTTATTGGCCTTCTTGTACCTGATGGAAGTTCCAGCTGTCATGCCTCTAAGCATGTTTTTTTCTTACCAGTGTCAACACCAACACTTCTATAAACCCTTTGAGTGCCACACTACGTTGGATCTACTTTCTGTGGATAAGAGTACTGAAGTGCCACAACGTAAATTCTACATTGTGCTGCACTTCCGGGTTTGGGAGCGGAGGAGTGGTTTCTAAAGCCACCCCTTCACTCCCTGCTTGTTCCCCAGCCCCTAAGCAACGAGCAGAGGCTGGGAACGAGTGGCCCCTGGGGCGTGATCACCCAGGGGCCCCATAGGAAACAACAAGCACATTGCTACTACGTGCCTGTTGTCTCTTGCCGCCCCCCCCCCCCCACGCATCGCCCACTTACCACTCACAGGAAGAAGATGCTGCTCCGTTTCCTGGGTCCCTCCTGCCACCTCCGTGTATAGCGATCCTCTTCAGTCTTCTTTCCCTGCAATCAAGGGGCTGACACATGCACAGCCAGTTTTTTGCTTATAGGAGCACTAGTCCAGAGTATTGGATAAGTGAATACAATCAGGCACCCGCAATGATGCCACCATTTTTTTCCTTTAAGCCAAGTTGGTATTGCTCTCTGAAAGACCTCTCAGGCTTCCAGGAAAGATTCATCATTTTTTTTTTTTTAAATGGGATGCTGCAAGACCTCCAGGTCTAGAAGTAGTAAAGGACAAGGGCAACCCTTTTTTTGTAACAGTTCTGCATCTTAGAGGCACTTTTCCTCTGCCTAATCCTTATTTCAGAGATATAATGCCTACTTTACCTCTGTTCTATCCAGCAAAGTATATCACATTAGTTGCACTTCGTGCTGCCATAATACGTTGCTTTTCCAAGATGGCTGCTAAGAGTTGTCTGCGCATGTGCAAAAACCTCCCCACCTGTGATTGGACTCTCTTTTCATAACAGAAATGCTTTAACTGCATTGTAATAAGCATTCACAGAATTGTGGTCTCGGTCTGAGGGAGAGAAGGATGCTACTATTACTATATTTTGAACAGGTTTGTAGTGCAGCAAGGAAACCTGTTCACATCAGGGTAAATCTAGAGCATTTCTATACATATAATCATACAACACACAATCTTTAACAGTGTTGCCTTAAAAAAATATTTTAAATATATTCTTTTGCCTTATTTCGCATGCTCTAATCTTAGTTGCAACACAAGAGGCACCACTAGAAAGGGAGCTTTGATCTGCAATTTGATGCTTGCTGACAATCTCAAAATTGCTTCAATGTATTAGTATTCAGTGGGGTGAATAATTAAATATTTACTGTACCTGTACTACCGGTTATGACCTCTGAGGAGCTTGAAATTGTCTTTGCCTTAGAAATATGGCACATACAGTACTTCTGGCTGTGGGCTGAGTCCCCTTGTCTTTTGGCAATTTAGCAACACTCCTCTTTACATAAAGGAAAATACCTTAGAACAAGTTTCATCCATAGATATTTTAAGCTAATTGGCGAGAGGATGTTTTAAACCTGCTCCAGCCTATTCACTGTGTGCTTGCTAAAGCCTAACTCCTCCACCCTCAACTGTCACTGCTTAAAGGACATGCAATGTCAGAGTCACTTGGCGGTGCCAAAATGTTAGGCACCCCCAAGTGACTTAAATCGCCTACCTTTTACCCCGGGCTGGTGCCCCTGTTTGGAGAGAACAGCACCAGCCCGGGGTACCTGCAGCGCTTCCTGCTTACGTGCGAGCGCATGCACAGTAGAGTGAAAAGCCGAACTTAAACAGAGAAGTCGGCTTTTCACTCTACTGTGCATGCGCCTATCGTATAGTCACTGCTAAACGAAGCAGGAAGAAGGAAGCGCATCGCTACAGGTACCCCGGCCTGGTGCTGTGTTCTCCTAACAGGGGCACCAGCCCGGGGTACAAGATAAGCGATTAAAGTCACTTGGGGGAGCCTAACATTTTGGCACCCACAAGTGATTTAGCCTTTCCTTGTCCTTTAAAGGAACAATAACACCGAAAGTGCAAATGTATCAAAATAATTAATATATTATGTACTGTTGTCCCGCACTAGTAAGTTTTTTTGTGTTTAGAGTTCCTAAAGGAATAATACTCTTGCCAGAGTTCATAAATGTAAATGATATTCATGTAATAAAATATTGAACCTTTGTAGGTACATAATCATTTGTTTTGTAACAACTGCTTCATTATTTAAACAAAAGATAATATTTAGAATATATACAGTTAACTATTTATCATACAGTACATTATATTTACCACCTGAGTAGTTACAGAATAACTACTCTGTAACGTATATACCCCACTATCTACATGGGACTCTTTAACAGTGGGTTCTAACCAAGTATAATGAGGCAGCCGCTTAAAGGAAAAGCAGCATCAAAAAATAAGTGCTTGAAAGTAATTAAAATATAATCATCTGTTTCCCTGCACTGGCAAAACTGATGTGTTTGCTTCGGAAACACTGCTATGTTTTAAATAAATACATAGCCATGTTGGTAGCCATTCAAATTGAAATAGGGTAAATGGTACAGATTAAATAGAAGATAAGTTCTGCAGACTACAATGGATTTAATCATAACACAGGAATCAAAACCAACCGTGTTCTACAGAGCTTATTTGCTATGTAACCTGTGTCTTTTCTCCTTTTCAAACTAAATATCTACCCCCATGGTTAAACAACAGCATATTTATATAAACTCTAATAGTGTTTTTGAAACAAATACACCAATTTTTAACAATGCAGGGTAACAGTACATTATATTTTAATTACTTCCATTCACTTTTTAATTTTTTGGCGTTACTGTTCCTTTGGGGTGTGGTCAGTTATCATTTAAATGGCTGTTTATGCCAACTTATGTCCAAAGAGGGCCATCAACTGCACAGGCTCTTCACTGTGCCTGATAGGAACTCTCATCCCCACATCCATCAACTGAAATGCAAAAAAGTAAATGTTTTTTAAAAAACATTAAACACTTTCTTTGTTTTTCAGCTTCCAGAACAGTGTCGTTTGATGCATATTCAACCACCAAAGAAGAAAAATAAAAAACACAAACAAAGCAGAACCCAGGAACCCGCACCTCCAGGTTAGATCATAGAAAGTTGATAGAACTTTCAGACACAGACTTTCAATTGTGGCAAACAAAACAATAGTCTTGCCCCTACTGGGCTCTGCTTTCCGCTAGCACTAAATTACCTGACTGAGTGGGAACATTAAAGGGATTCTGTGATAAATGTTATGTACTTTTATTTCTAAATTACACTACTTACATTGCAAATAATTCACCATTTAAATTGTTAGCCTTGAATCAACAATCATGTTGATTTGAGTCATGAATTGGGTGAGCCAGACTTGGATTTTTAACATTGAGTGCTATCATATATACCATTAGGTATGGGCATGGGAGCATTTTTAGCAATACAGTAATAAGGTAGCAGCTATCTTGCTACTTTCCCATTGTTCTGCTGATCAGCTGCTGGGGAGTGACACTGCAATGTAGCAGTAGAGAGGGGTTGAAGTTCATCAGAGCACAAGTCACATGACTTGAAATTAGCAACATTTCCAGCTCCATGCCAAATTTCAAAATTAAATATAAAAAAAACTTCTGTGCAGAATCCCTTTAACCCCTTTACCACCAGGCAATTGTCTCCAGTCCATATCATACACCTTGTGCATGTTCTTCTGTACTTTTCTAGGCAAAATAAAGAGTCAAAATCCTTAAATCCTGAATCCTTAAATCCTGAATCCTTAAATCACGACTTTTTGTCATATAAACACAAAAGTTGAGAATCTGTTTTATCCCTTCCATAGCCAGCACTCCATAAATATAAAAATGGCATAAATGCATACTAAGAAAAAGCAGTGAGGTAAAACACCTGCACTCGGTTTAAAAAAGGAAGACACATTTGGTGATATAGTTTGTACAAACATGCTCATCATTGCGTTAGTCAAAAACGATGCATCCATGTCTGCTATTTGGCCCTCTTAAAAACTGAGTTACTGGGCAGAGTTGAAAGGGGTAGAAGGAATGGAAGAGCTAACATTAAAGGGGTGGTTCACCTTTAACTTTTTATATGATGTTGACATTGATATTCTAAGACCATTTGCAATTGGTTTTTATTTTTTGGTAATTTAACCTTTTTTTCTTCAGCAGCTCTTCAGTTTAGAATTTCAGTAGCTAATCTGGTTGCTAGGGTCTTGTATACCTTAGAAACCAGGCAGTGGGTTAAATGAAAGACTGAAACATGAATAAGAGGGGCTGAATAGTAAGATAAGTAATAAAAATAACAATATTACTAAATTTGTAAGCGTGCAGAGCAAACATTTTTTGGCTGTTTGGCTTTGAAAAACTATTTCAGCACTCCATCAATAAAAAATTGCATGACTACATACCAAGAAAAAAAATGAATGAACAACCCTTCAGGCAGTGAGGGAAAATACCTGCACTCAGTTGAAAACACATTTGGTCACGTTTTTTGTACAAACATTCATAAGATATATTATATGTATTATATCTATATATAATATGAAATATGATGAAAGAAAAGAAAAGTTTACTGCATTATGCAGAAAAAATGCAAGGTTTCGAGGCTCCCGCCTCTTTGTCAAGTAACAAGATAAAGAACACATAGCACACAGGGTATAAATAGGGGCAAGCCCATTGACCACTCCCCCAATCAAGTTACTAGATGTTAAAGGGAATTTTGTGAGTTACATACATATAAAGTATCCATATACCAGGGTTATCTCTCATACCGTCGAACGGAGCATAAAGCAAAAAGAAAACGGTGTTAATATTACCTAAAAAAGAAAAAGTTATACCATATACTAATACCCTGGTTGACAATTGTCAAAATAAAAAGTCATATATACAACATCCTATGCAGTTGTAGTAAGCAAAAGAATCATGTGTGGATGCCCACATAGCCATCATATTGGAAAAAGATTTCTTAAATAAAGGTATACAAATCATACTCTCTGTTAAGCCCCCTTGGATGCAATGTTTGCAAATTGTGAATCCAAAACTTTTCTCTTTTTTAGAGCTGTAAGAGTCTGTTGCCTCCCCGACGTGGGGGGGCAACAGACTCTATTACAAGAAATCTCAATGCTGCTGCCGTATGGCGGTACCATACAAAAATGTGCTGGAACCTCATTAGGACCTTTCTCAAGGATATATATAATGTCTGTGTGTATGTTCTGTATTTTAGAGACACCATCAGATTCTGATCACAGAAAGAAGAAAAAGAAACAAAGAGAAGATGACCCAGAGCGAAGAAGGAAGAAAAAAGATAAGAAGAAAAAGAAAGTAAGACCTATGTGCATCTTATGCATAATATATTAAAAGAAATGTTATACACCTTTGTTTCAGTCCTTAGGTATTTTTGATACTTTACTTCTTTTTTTATGCTTCTATTTTCAGAGTCGCCATAGTCCAGAGCATCCTGGAGCAGGGAGTTCACAAAGTGGATTGCGTTAAGACACTTCTTCTTCAGATTTCTCTGTTTTGTATTTAATTTTTTTTATTAATAAAATTCACCCACCTTCAGAGGACATTGTTTAGTTATTTCCTATTTCTCAAATATTTTGAAATGTAAGCTTTTTTTTTTTTCCTTACAAGCTTCTCCCTATTTTAAGCATGAAACTGCTTAGCTGTTTTTTTTTATTTTTTTTTTATGTTTTTATTTGCACCAATAAAATACATATACATAAAATATAACATGCCATTGCATTGATAAACAGGGTTATGTACATGAACTGAGTTGGGTCTACACACTCTTTCTCTGACTTTCCTCATCGAGCCGCTGTTTCAACTACCATTACGTCGGAGCTTTGGTCAATATCCTTGTGTATTTAAGTTAAATTTATTAAAGGGTTTCTCTCTGCTAACTCCTTTAGACATATACCAAGTGATGAGCCTGAATGTATAAAGTATTTTTTGTCATGTAGGGGATAATGTTTGCACGTATTTTACCCTGGTATCAAAAAAGGTTTCAGCTTGGCGTTGTCTATTAAGAGTAACTTCCAGCCAATCCATACGATAGGCAAAATCAAGTTTGGTAAGCATCATATTAAATGGTGGAGGTTGGGGTAAGATCCAACAATGCAGTATGTCTTTTCTACTGACTGCTGAAATTATGTTTGCTAATTTCTTGTCTGCCTTTGAAATTTTTGCTGTATCTCCAAAAATAGCCCATAAAAGAGTAAGATCTATCTGAACATGTAATGTATCTTTACAATAGAAAATGACTGATTCCCAAAATTGTTTGATCGAAGGACAGGACCATAGACAATGAAAGACCAACCCACTTTCTTATGTAATTCTGTGGAAAAATAACCCCTATATAGTATATCCAAAACATAACATGAAAATGGCTTGAATTGAGAAATGATAGAGATCTAAAATATAGGGCTAAGATTAGGGATTTGTTGTAACCATTTTCCCACGCCTCTTCCAAAATCCCTTTTGGATAATGGAGTTTTCTAGACTTTATAAAGGATGGACTTGGAAGGTTTAATTGTGGCTAAATAAAATAGACGGTCTATTGGATTATCAATTTCCTGTGGTGGAATAGCACGAATCACCGTTTGTGCATAAGTGCCTTGCTTGTAAATATGAGAGTCACAAGCTACTGAGGGGTATTCTTTAAGATTTGCGAATGAATATATATATATATATATAATGTGGGCGTCTGAGATAAGTGTCTTACTTGTGTAAACCCCTTTTTTACCCAGGTAAGGAATGGATTTCCAATATACTGTTCAAAAAGCCCCCCCAAAAAAATGTGGATAATTGTAAAGTTATGCACATGGGATGTAAAAATATGTAAGCCACTTATACCCTTGATGGGACTGCACTTGGCAAATCCATAATGGAGAAGGACCTTGGAGTCCTTGTAGATAATAAACTTGGCTGTAGCAAGCAATGCCAGGCAGCAGCTGCAAGGGCAAACAAGGTTTTGAGCTGTATTAAAAGGGGTATAGATTCACGGGAGGAGGGGGTTATTCTTCCCCTATATAGAGCGCTGGTAAGGCCCCATCTAGAATATGCTGTTCAGTTTTTGTCTCCAGTGATCAAACGGGACATTATTAAATTAAAGCGGGTCCAGTGAAGGGCAACTAAGCTGGTAAAGGGTATGGAAAGTCTCAGTTATGAAGAAAGACTGGCCAAGTTGGGTCTGTTTACACTGGAGAAGAGGCGCTTAAGAGGTGACATAATAACATAGTAACATAGTAAGTTGGGTTGAAAAAAGACATACGTCCATCAAGTATATGTATAAATATATAAGGGGATCATATAATAATCTCTCTAATGCTTTATTTACTAGTAGGTCCTTCCAACTGACACGAGAAAGTTGTGGAATTCTCTCCCCACATCAGTCGTACTGGCTGATACATTATATAGCTTTAAGAAGGGGCTGGATGGCTTTTTAGCAAGTGAGAGAGTACAGGGTTATGGGAGATAGCTCTTAGTACAAGTTGATCCAAGGACTGGTCCGATTGCCATCTTGGGCCCCTCTGCGGCAAATTAGAGAGGCTTCAGATGGGGTTTTTTGCCTTCCTCTGGATCAACTAGCAGTTAAGCAGGTTATCTATAGGCATTATGGTTGAAAGTGATGGATGTACGTCTTTTTTCAACCTAACTTACAATGTAAACCTAACACAATGGGCAAACACCCTAGGCTTCACCAACGCTTGGCGTCCAGCCCCCATAAATCCTTCTCTAGGATAGACCTGGCCCTAACCTCACTGAATACACTTCTTATCTACCCCAATCCTTATCAGACCACTCCCCCCTTCAACTTATAGATCGTTGGCTCCCCTACCCCACAGATAAGCTGTGGCAGTTGAGCCCTCTGTGGCTCAAACACCCCGAAATACTAGAACCACACATAGAAGCCTACCTAGAATATTGGGACATAAACTCGGGGTCAGCCCCACCGGAAATGGTGTGGGACACCTCCAAGGCAGCTGCTCCTGGCTCCCTAATGACCTCAGTTGTTCAGGTCAGAACAGCAGCAAAAGAGGCATGTTACTACTGCTGAAAACACTAACACAGGCACAACAACTGCACTATAGTAACCCATCCGTAAATACCTATGAAGAGGTGAGGTGAGCAGAAGCAGCCTTAGCCAGGGAATCCACTGCTATAGCAAAAAAAGCCCCACTATACAGCTCCCAACCAATCTTTGATAAAAGGGACAAAAACAGTATAACACTGGCCTTCTTAGCCAAACAACAGCAAACCTCTACAGCTGTGCCCCGCATTCAATCTAAGGAGGGCTGAATGATCTATGAACCTCACTTAATAGCTTGAACATTTGCTAAGTACTATGAAAACCTCTATAACTCCAATACCTCAAGTACAATACCCCAGCTGTGAAGTTATACATAAGGCCCTCTTACTTTAGTTTTAAAGGAAAAAGAAAGGCAAAGTCACTTGGGAGTGCCACCCCCAAGTGAATTTAATCGCCTACCTTTTACCCCGGGCTGGTGCCCCTGCTCGGAGAGAACAGCACCAGCCCGGGGTAGCAGCGATTGCTTTCTCCTTCCTGGTTCCCTGCAGTGCGCATGTGCAGTAGAGTGGAAAGCTGAACTTTAACAGAAAAGATGGCTTTTCACTCTACTGCGCATGGGCCGACTGCTGGCATTTTCGGAAAGGGAAGCAGGAAGGAGGAAGCGCTGTGCTCCAGGTACCCCGGGCTGGTGCTGTTTTCTCCGTAAAGGGGCACCAGCCCGGGGTACGAAGTAAGCGATTAAAGTCACTTGGGGGTGCCTAACATTTTGGCACCCCCAAGTGACTTTGCCTTTCCTTCTCCTTTAAACATACAATTAACTTCATAACTTATTTATTCTCTATCCGCATTCTGCCATAAACTTAGTAGCTTCAGTCATGAATCTGCTTTACTTAAATTGGCCACACATGGGCAGATTAAAGCTGCCGATTCGACTCCTGTAGACTAATTCGGCAGCTTATCTGCCCATATATGGGCTTCCATTATTGATATCTGCCTGAAAATCGGACAGATTTGATTTTCCTGTTGAAGCAGCTCTGTCCGAAAATTCCTATCACTGTAATCAATCAGATTAGAACAATATTGCCCACCTTAGGAGGGTATACAGTGGGAAAGATTCACTAGATGGATGACCTCACCAAAGAGCAGATGTTATAGCATATGACCACCTTTAGGGGCAGATTCATCAAAGTACGAGTTTGAATTCCGAAATGGGTAAAATTTGGATTAGATATGAGAATTTCTGATGATCAGAAATTTCACGAATATGCTTACGGAAAAATTGTAATAGTCACAATAATATCGTATTGGCGACCTGAAAGTCACAAAGTTTTTGTATCCGAACGATCGGAAACGGCGGGAAAACCTTTCTAACTTTGATCCTTCTGTGCATGTTTTTGGAAGCGTCCCATAGGACTCAATGGTGCTCTGCAGCTCCAACCTGGCCCAGGGAAAGTCACAATACCGAAGCTTGAATGAATCCGAAACTTTCGTACTCGGCTCGACAAAAACGATTTTTAGCACAAATTGTCAAGCAAATTGACGCAAGGTACGAAAAAGTCGCAAAAAATACGCACAGTATGAAAACTTTTTTTTGTATTCGGATTCAGTCGTACTTTATGAATATGCCCCTTAGTGTGCATCAGTGAGCCGATGCGGTCCTCATTCCAATCGCCCCTATGCCCATTGTTGTAGCCTGATATCACCCATCTTAGGGTATGGCCACCTTAAAGGAGAAGGAAAGGCAAAGTCACTTGGGGGTGCCAAAATGTTAGGCACCCCCAAGTGACTTAAATTGCCTACCTTTTACCCTTGGGCTGGTGCCCCTGTTAGGAGAGAACAGCACCAGCCCGGGGTACCTGCAGCACTTCCTCCTTCCGTATTCGCGCGCGCAGTAGAACTTTAACAGAGAAGTCGGCTTTTCACTCTACTGCGCATGCGCCTGTCGTGTAGTCCTTGCAAAACGAAGCAGGAAGGAGGAAGTGCTCGCTCGCAGGTACCCCGGGCTGGTGCTGTTTTCTCCTAACAGGGGCACCAGCCCGGGGTACAGGGTAAGTGGTAAAAGTCACTTTGTGGTGCCTAACATTTTGGCATCCCAAATTGACTTAGCCTTCCCTTGTCCTTTAAGACAGTTCTGCATTTTCAGCTATATGTAAATCCCTTTTCTCTGCTCCAAATACATTTTAATTTGGCTAGATCCTGGCTATAATACCACATTTAAATGAATACATTTAGTAAAGCAATGTGGTACAAATTGTAATGATTATACAGTGCTGCTAGCAAAGAGGCATTTTTCGAAACATGACAGTATCCTGATTAAAAGCAAAAAGATCTCTTTGGTTTGCTAACAGCACTGTATTATTGATTCCTTTTATATAGGTATTGCTTTATTAAATATATTGCTTTAAATGCATTGCAAAGGAGTGTGAATAATATTAAGTGCAGGTAGTATTACAGCCAAGACACATTTAGTTAAAATGTATTTAAAGCAGAAATGAGGGATTCACTAGCTGAAATCACATGTAGCATGACTGAGGCTATAGAGGCGTTGAGGTGGGACAAAGGCTGACATCACAGAGAGGAGGATGAATGGATGAGCTAGGACCTGTCAGGAAAAAGTAGATAACATAACATACATCGCAAGGAGGAGGATGAATGGGGCAGGTGGGACCTGTCAGCACAAAGTAAAAGGAGAACGTATAAGTGTTATCAGCAGTGTGGAAGGTGCGATAAGGATTTCGTAGCAATACTGAGATTTTAGGGGAATAAGCAGGACGCGCTTTAGATTTTCAGCCAGATGGCCTAAAATGGACACCGTAGCAGTGGTGGTAGAAGCTGAGACTTTTCAACAGCTACGTTCGCCATCTTTATTTTGTCAGTTCTGTGTATATGGTGAGCTTTAATCGTATAATATTCAGGCATGGTATCGTTTCCCGAGGGAGCTTGAAGCAAGGTGGACCAGCAAAGACGTGGACAAGCAAACAATTAGAAACAAAATTACAATTTGTAAATCGCTGCCAATACAGAGGGAGTAACGAGGTGATGGCTGGAATGTGGCATCCTCCGGCTTGCCTTTTACTCCTTGTCGGATTTGTGCACGGTATTTGGGGTGTTCAAGGTGAGGTTTTTAATTTGAAACTGGATTACGGAGCAGAGGACGGGGGCTGATTATTTTACGTGCTCTGATGACTTATATTTTGTTGTAACCATAAATTCATAGATGTAACGGAACGCAATAGTGTAATGTCTGACTGGAGTCCCATGGGCCTGGCTCTGATGCTATGTTGTACATTATGCTTGGGGTACCACAATAACAGGGTCATTGCTGACTACACAGTATTTACAAAAGCTCGGGTAACGATGTTGTTTCACCCTTAAAGCATTAATTATATAGAATGGTGAATGAAGTAAAAACTGAACAAAATAAATCATGGTCCCCAGATCATGGGTGTTATATATTTTAATCTGGAATGAAAGACTTACAGTTGTGTTCATGGGTATCCTAAAAATTGTCGATTGAAAGTACCAAACATGTAGCACAGAACCAAGATTCATTGCAAGGCTGCCCTATCCCCATGCAGCAATCCTTTTGGCAGTGCCCCTTTGTATGCTATGCAGTCCCAAAATGTAACATTCCTTGCCTGTGTATAGTGGTATGAGAGGACTTAATCTTGCAAATAGAGGTCATATAATTATTATATACAGAGCTGAGAGAAGCAGATATACGCAGCACGTGCCCTTGCCCTTAGGCTACCATGCTTTGGCCTGGCTATGCATGAGCTTTGGTCTAAAGTGTGAAATTAGAGCTCGCAACAGAAAATTTTACCCACTCTCTATTCATTCCTATAGGATATTAATTATTGAGTAAAATGGTGCACTGATCATTTTTATGGGAAAAAAAATAACACTCCCTATCTGTCAATAATCCCCTCTAATGTACTTGTACAGAGTAATCATGTCCCCTTGCAGATACCTTTTTCCCAGAGAAAACAACCCAACTGTGACATTCTAACGTTATAGTTTAAATCTTCCATCCCTTTTACCAGTTGTTTTACCAGTTACCAACATGTCTTGCATCCTCTCTAGCTCATTAATATCCTTCTTAAGAACTGGAGCCCAAAACTGCACTGCATACTTAAGATGAGGTCTTACCAGTGGCCTATAAAGAGGCAAGATTGTTTTATTAATGCACTTTTTTATGCAAGACAGTACTTTATGTGCATTGGTAGCCACTGAATGACTGCCTGGAATTACACAACTTGTTATCTACAAAAATCCCCAGATCTTTCTTTCAATTAAGGATACCCACAACACACTACCATTTCATAGATAGCTTGTGTTTATATTATTTCTACCAAAGTGCATAACTTTTCACTTCAACACTGAACCTCATTTTCCATTTTTTTAAACTCAATTTCAGGGTTGTAAATAAATAGATAAACTTTGCACCAATATCACTTCTGGTAAGGGATTTGCCAAATGAATGAATCTCTCCCCGATATGCCCACTTGGGTGGGCGATATTAGGCTAAATCGGTTTGGTTTGGCCCTGGGGTCAATTGATTGAACAGCCATAGCAGCCATTGGACCAAGGGCTGCATCAATAAGCTGATGTGTTCCCCAATCTGACGGGAAAATTAAGCCTGCCGGATCAATCCCTAGTCAATTTTTTTTTGCCAGATATCAATCAGGGAGGCCTGTCAAGGGTCCCCATACATGGGCAGATAAGCTGCCAAATTAGTCTAAAGGGCTAGAATCGGCAGCTAAAATCTGCCCTTGTGTTGACACCTTAACAGCAGTTTGTTGCAGAGATATGTGATATAAAAGTATTAATACTCTGGAATCAATATAATATTTGAAAAAAAATGCAAAAAATTATATATAGTGATATAGATCAGACATGGCTTATATATATATTTTGAAATAAAAATACAAAAAGCTTGAAACTTTACTCTTTAGTTCGTACTGCATAGGGACATTTTATCTGGGGATGCATCAACCTAAATTCCATATTTGCATATGGATTTTAGGCTATGGAAGATTTAAATAGAAAGGCATACTTAAAGGGATACTGTCACTGAGAGAGGAGCAAGTAGAGCAGGAACGAACTGCCTGTGACATCACTAATAATTTTTTAACTTTGTGAACAATTAACTACTTAATAGGCACATCTAAGTAGTTCATGGAATATGTATATGTTTGTAACAGAAGCCATTGGATATGGTAATTTTTATGGGCGGGATCATGGGTATATATTTCCTATGTGCAAGAAATGGAGAGAGGTCTCTGAGGAAGTGCGCTGTCACGAAAAGCGTAAGACCTCAAGCTGTGTTTTTTAGATGTGCAAATAAAGGTTATTTGATTTTAATACCAACTGTTGCGGGGGAGGAGGAGGCGGCATATGGATTTTAGGGTATGTCTTAATATGACAAAATAAACTTCTTTCACAAATGAATGAAGGGGGATATCCCTGCAGTGTGCACCAACCATTTTGGTTTTTGCTGTGCTACCACTGTTATGATAACCATGATAACGTGGGTGTGGATTGAAGTGTGTGTGGTTTTAAAAAAAGGGAGTGGTCAAATCTGGTTTCTATTATTGGCCCTCCACTAAAAGCTTCTTACAGCTTTGAAAATCAGTAGAAAAATCCAAGTTTTATATCCAGTTTAAACCATCAAGCCTTTGTGGTAGACTCAAGGTCTATATTTGCATGAATTACTAACTCCTCACACACTGAAATCTTTAACCTTATTACAGGAATCTTATGCCATCCTTAATTTGAAATATTCTGATACAGACAAAATGTACATTTTTATAACTCTTGGTCCCCACACCAAGCTACATTATCATACAAACTTTGCTGTTGTAATGCCTTTCAGTCAAATAATACCACATCAGTGATCTATTCTCATTTGATAAATGCCTCAGGGGCCTCACACTCCTATATGAAAGTTGGGGAAATAGACCTTGGATCAGGGCTGTGGAGTCGGTAGATAAATTCTCTGACTCCGTCTTCTCAGTTTCTGATACTTCCGACTCCGACTCCTCTGTTTTTAATATGCTAATGTATTTTATACATCCAGGAAGGGGCAGGGGGGAAGGGGCACTTAAAACACAACTGAACTGATAATAAACTGATAGACAATTTTATCTATACTCCTACTCCTAATGATTTCCCTAGAATCCCATAGTCATGTTTAAAGTTGAAGCTAACATTCCCTTCACGTATACAAGTATTTCTAGTCCTGCAATTTTTTTTTACTTAATTAGTTATCAATGAGAGTTAAGGTCCCCATACACTATAAGATCCGCTCGCTTGGCGATGTCGCCAAGCGAGCAGATCTTCACCCGATATCCCCACCTACGGGTGGGCGATATCGGGTAGCAAGTAGCTAAATAAAAAAATAATCCGATCGTTTGTTCCTGGGGCCAAACGATCGAATTACATTTGCGGCCATGGGGCAGTCGGTTCGGGGACCGCATCAACGAGCCGATGCGTTCCCCGATCCGACTGGATTTTCTAACCTGGCCGATTGAGATCTGGTCAATTTCAGGCCAGATATCGGTCGGCCAGGCCACTCGGTTCTGCCCATACACGGGCCGATTAGCTGCTGTATCGGTCCAAGGGACCGATATTGGCAGCTACTATCGGCCCGTGTATGGGGACCTTTAGGCTAGGTTCACAGTGGGCATTGTGTTCCCTGTAACTGAGGAACACAACGCAGTGGAGCTGCCGCACCTTAACTGTGCGTTACGTCCCATTTAGTGAAGCATACAGTCAATGAAAAGCATGCTTCATGGTCACTCAACGTGTTAGTTTATGCACTGCGTGCATTGGGCTTTATTCTTATAGCAGAGAAGTAATTAAGACTGTTTGTGAATTGGGACATTTAAACTTGCTTTATTTTTTTTTTATTCCCATTTAAATTTAGTAGGAATCGGAGTCGGTTCATTTTTTCCCGACTCCGACTCCAGGTACCCAAAATTGCCTCCGACTCCACAGCCCTGCCTTGGATCTCCTCTTACCTTGGAAATATGGGAGAAAGTTCGGTCTTCCATATAAAAGCTTCCTCCTAGTATAGGAGTTAAGGAAGCAGCTTATAAAGTAATGTATCGCTGGTATCTTACACCTACCTGCAAACATATTATAGACCCAGGTGTCCCACCAACTTGCTAATAGAGGCCACTATTTACATATACGGTAAAGTGGCCCTATTGTTTCTGCTCTTGGTCTAATGTCTCTCAGCTCATCTCCCAGTTCAGGGGTCCCCAACCGCTGGGCTGCCATCCACTGGGCCGCCTATGGTCCCGGCTGTGTAGGATACGTGGCGTGCACAAAAACGCACGCCCATAAAGCTACGATTTAACACGCGCACCATGCATAAAGTCACTAATTAATGCGCGCAGCACGCATATAGCCGTGAATAAACTGATGGATTTGAGCTGCCGTCTTATTGTCGCCTAAAGTAAGCCTAATTTATTGTTTTGGGGCATTTTTGTTGCTAAATTATACCAACCAAATTATACCAACTTTTGTTTGCTGACCACAAGCTATTTTTCGTCCGCTGCTGCCTGACATTTAAAGAGACAGTAACCTATTTTCTCTAAGATGGAGGAACTGTTGCAGCAAATGGCAAGGGCTGCAGTTCAGCTTCAACAGGGTATAGTAATGCAGCAGCAGTCCACAGAGGCTCAGCTACTTGTGTTGAAAGAGCAAGCAAAGTTATTGGCTGAGGTAATACATCAAAAGTTGATCCCCACTGATGATGCTAAAGCTTTCCTAACCAAATTTGATAGGACTGCCGAGCGAGAGGGGTGACCCCCAGACAAATGGGCTGGTCTAATAGCTCCATTTCTGTCTGGAGATCCACTAAAGGCATATTATGACCTTGACCCAAATGACGCCATGAACTATGATCGCCTGGGACTACCAACTCGGTAAGCCACTCAGGTCACTGATGCATGACCTTATCTATTTGGTCATCAAGTGGCTACCTTTCTGATAAAGCTTACTTAGTGTTTACCTTTCTTTAACCATTTAAGTGCTGCAGAACATATAATCTACTTTCTGTGGATCAAATTCTCTGTGCCACACGTTGTAGGTTCTGCATTCTGCAGCACTTCTGAGTGGAGGGGGGCTTTTAAAGCCACTCCTTCTCGTTCCCCAGCCCCTAGGCCAGGGATCCCCAACCTTTCTTACTGGTGAGCCACAGTCAAATGTAAAAAGACTTGGGGAGCAACACAAGCACCATAAAAGTTCATGGAGGAGCCAAATAAGGGCTGTGATTGGCTATTAGGGGCCTCTATGCACCCTATCAGCTTACAGGGGCTTTATTTGGTAGGAAATCTTGTTTTTATTCAACCAAAACTTGCCCCCAAGTCAGGAATTCAAAAATAACTCCCTGGTTTGGGGGCACTGAGAGCAACATCCAAGGGGTTGGGGAGCAACATGTTGCCCCCGAGCCACTGGTTGGGGATCACTGCCCTAGGCAATGGGCATAATCGGGTGGGTCCTTAAGCCCAACCATGCAGGTGCCCCTAGGCAGCAGCAGACATGTGGAAACTGTACTTGTTGTGGCTCTTGCCATAACCTTCTCCACATGCCATTAATGCCAACTTCCATCTGCTGTTGAAGCCCTCCTGCCTTGCCTGCCGTGTTTTACATACACACTCACAGACCCGCTTTTTACACTAACACATACTTTAATTTATACTCTCACATTTTTACAGGTTCAGGTTTGATACACTTACAGCACTCACACACTTGCTCACAATAAGCAGTTTGTGAAGTGTTGTATTGTGTATGAGACAAATGTTTTAATGCCAGTGCAAACAGTGTATTTGCTAATCAAAATACTTTTTGCATGTTATTTTGGTAAGTATATAACATTTTTGGTTATTTTGCATTTTTAGCTGTTTTGTTGTCTGATCAGCCATTTTTATTAAATTTTCACTTCTGTATAGATGTTCACTTGTCTGCACCTGTAAAACTGCAATTTTGACCACTAATTAGACTAGACGAAAAAATACATTGATTTAAGTGGTTTTATTGGATTTTAAATCTAAATTTATTGGATGTAATTTTATGCATGTGGGACGTTAAACTGTTCAGTAGAACCCTAGCTTTCATATTTATGGTGTTTATGTTGGTTCATTCTGGAATGTGGGTGATGTGTTGGGGTAACAAGCAAGCTTTGAGACAATTTTTAGAAGTTAAGTTTAAGAAAATTTAGTGTAGCATTGCCGTTTGGTACTTTGTGGTACAAAGACATCTTTATGCATTTTGAATTTGGCAGAACATGTTGTTTCTTAAAGCAGCAGAAATATATGCCATAAACTATGAATGCATAGTGTACATTTGTGGTTTTCATGTTCCATGTTATCCTATACACATTGGGTATCAAACAGTTCAGAAGTACTCTGGTATTCTGCATTGCAATTCAGTAGTGGGAAGGCAGGACTTTGCTACTGGTTTTGTGACAGCAAGCCACTCCCATTTAGCAATGATTTGGGGGAAGAGCTCTTATCAGTCCGTAATATTATTCCTTTTATTTAAAAACATAAGCATTTTTGGTAAACAAATAAATTTGAGAATGTTATTTTCACCATATCTGTCCATTCACACTTTCATTTTCACGATAGTTCCCCTTTAACAATATCTAAATTCTAGCTGGAGCACTGTGGTTTCTTCATAATACCCTCTGGTGGTATATGATCTGTATTAACTGTAACTTATTTTCCATACACAAACTGATGACTATTGATAGCATCTCTTTTTCTACTCAAATCATCAGGGCCTTTGAAGCATATGCCACTTGCCTGTTATTTGAAGAAGCACAGCTCCAACAGTGCTTTAAGAAGCATCAACAAAGATTGTTACTGGTAAATTTACAAAATATTTAAGGACTGGAGATTCTGTCAGCAATGGGTTCAAGTTGTTGAATGCTTGCTAATGTTCTTCATTAAAAGTCGTTATTGCATTATTTATAATAAGTTTTCTGAAGGATATGGGATGAATTTGCCTAAGAAAATCACTTTCTAATCTCTCTACATCCAATTTACATTCTGGAGTAGGCATCTGTCTTATAGCTTCAACTTTGTTTGGGACTGTTATAGCCTCTCTATATTTTTAGACCAGTTTTGCATTTGCTTCCCAACACTTGTCTTACCCCCATATGTAATAAGACGCACTAAGTTTGCCCAAGAGCAGTAACCCATAGCAACCAATAAGATGTTTACTTTTAAACAGGTGACCAGTAAATTCTACCTGCTGATTGGTTTCTATGGGTTACTGCTCCCAGGCAAACTTAGTGCCTTTAATTACATTATCCCCTTAGTCTCTTGAGTTGTACATTTGTCTCTGCCTAGATCAATATCATCATATCACCCACAGTTGCTTTACAATGAAAAACCTATAAAGCAGATTTCAATCTTAGGCTTATGTTAGACATGGCGTATTCTCGGCAAGCCGAAAAACGCTTGCCAAGAATACGCCCTACACCTCCTACCTGTGCCTGCACCGGAATTAATGAGATACGCTCCGGTGCAGGCACATGTAGCCGAAATACACATAAAAACGTGAGACTTTGCATTTTATGCAGATTTCGGCTACATGTGCCTGCACCCGAGCGTGTATCATTCATTCGGGTGCAGGCACAGGTAGGACGCATTTACTGTAGTGGGGCGTATTCTCGGCAAGTGTTTTTCGGCTTGCCGAGAATACGCCACACCGGACATCAGCCTTAGGCAACTGTAAAGACTGGGAACTTGAGTCCAGCTCTGAAAAGTATTTCACTTTGTGGAGTTTTTGGGATTTCCTCCAATACAGGAAGCTAATGTTCTCTTATTACAACTGTGTTCAATTCCTGGGAATCAAAACACATACACTCAAGCCATAATTGGATTTTTCAACAATTACGGTACTAAAGGATTCACACATTGTGTTGTTCATTTCTTGCAGTTACATTCAGTTTTTTGTAGGAAAAATGATACAATTCCTCAAACCTGCGGTGTTTTGGATAGGACTTGGATAGTGAAGGTCCTTTTCTATAGGTATTGCAGGGCTTCCCACAATCACATTATCATCACATTTATTTAAAAGACTGACTTTAATTTCCTCTTCAATTAGTATCCTAGAGTTTTCTATACTTTAGCCACACACAAATAGCTTTTGGATTTTCCTCAATATATGTCAGGATATTATTGTAGACTAATTTGTTTAATTGGGTTCTCATATAATTTTGGGATTTGAGTGAAAAACAGTTCACGTTTTATGTCATATTTATACAAAAACGCTAATGTCATTTACTATATTGTTGGATTAGCAACACTGTGATGTAAAACTGAGGGTGAAGACAGTTGGGAAGATTAGTCGCTGCAATTTTTAAAATCCAGTTGCAGCGACTAATGTACTGGTGACTTTTTCCACATAGTCGCTGCAACTTGTATATTTTACATGGAGGTTAGCTAGCGACTGTGTTTTTAGTCATCATGACTCAGGTTTTTTTTTAAAAAAATCAAGTGGACTAAATCACCCTGACTGTTTTCACCCCTATTTTTTGTAAGTGAAGCACATAGCCGCTCCTACTAGCCATATCTACATATCTCATGCTTCTTGAGTATGCTAAAACCTTACATAAAACTAAGCCATCATTAACAAGGCACTCTTCATTCCAGGAAAATTGGAGTAAAATGTAGGGGAAAAAAAACCTAATGAGTACTGCAATTATCATTGCCTTATAATATCTGTTGTTTGTGAAATGATATCATTAAAGGTTTGCTATGTTTAAAAAAAACCTTTTGACAACTCTGTTTATCTTCTGTTTCTTTTTAGTAAATAAACATAAACCATGGATAGAAACCGCTTACCATGGTATTGTAACAGAAAATGATAATGCTGTTTTGTTGGACCCTCCACTGATTGCATTGGATAAAGATTCGCCTCTCCAATATGCAGGTATGAAAAGCGTCATTAATTTCAGCAGCAGTGATTAATGTTGCTATTTTAAGGTTTCTTTGTTAGGATATGGTATGTGCTCTGTTAAATATGTTTTCCACTTTCTTCAAACTTGTCTGGTTTTCAGGTTTCCCTTATGATGTTAACTATATGGAATTAGGGTTAAACTGTAATTTATTTTTTAAAAACACATACTGATTGGCCATATAAGCACATGTGACAGTAAGTGAGAACAAGCTGTTGCTGGACATATTTACATCCTGTATGACCTAGATGATGGAGGAGTTGATCTATGATGGGGGATTGTAAGTAACAGGGTGCTAACTTAGGTGGTTCATTGTTGGGTGTGTACCTGTTTCTTCTCTGCATAAGAAACTAATTTGCATACCCTACCAACACAAAATCATTTGGAGGGGTTGAACTTTCAGCCATTGTGGTGAAAATTGCTGCTGGTAAAAAAAATTTGTCGCAGAATAGCATGAAATATTTATGGAGGCATTTTTTTTTTGGAGAAGGTCAGAGTGCTTAGTGCTGCATTTAGCAGGGGGAAATGGCATATTACTGTCATAGTAATTTTATTTTTTCAAAACACCATCAATTAACACCGATCTTCACAGAGCCACTGAAATCTTTTTTGTAAGAGCAATAGATAGATTATTAATAGATTTTAATTTGAAGTTTGATATTGAGATTTTAAGCCCTTTAGTAGCTTACACCACTAGCATTGGTGGGCAAGAATGAAACATTCCCTGATCTGATAGCCCTTGAACGCAAAAGATCCAGGGCCTGTATCAGTCTTGCAAAAGAGAGGAGCACTCTGAAGCAAGCATGAGCAGGCAGCAAAAAAGAATTCATTAATTGGACGACAGGTTAGCACAGTTCTGGTGAAAGATTTAGCAATCAGTCTAGCAGAAGCAAGATGGATTGACAGCACTCAGTGAAACCTTCCTGATGTGCGCAAGTCAGAGGCTGAATGCCTGGAACTAAGGCAAAAAAAATGTAAAATTTAATTTGCCCCTGTTCAACTGATGTCAGCGAGACAAAAAACTGTCTGAAAAGTGCCAGCTGGGTAGCTGCAAAATAGATGTTCAGATACCACTTACTAGTAAAAGCAGACTTTAAGGCAAAATTTCATCAAAATGACCTATAGCTAAATTTATTTTGAGGTAAATTTTTTTTAATAATTTCAGTGACTTATGGGAGGGCATTTTCAGTAGAGTTGCCACCTTTTAAGTTTGCCGTACTCTGGGCAGGAGGTGGATGACATTGTTGCTAGACTGTGATGTGGTGATTGGCTGATTGCCGCATCAATCAAGGAAAGTCCTGTCCGCATTTCCTAATTTGGAAGACCGAGCATGCAGCTTCGACCCTCACAACCTTTGCAAAATTCGAGCTGTCCAGGTAAAACTGGACAGATTGCAATCCTACTTCTAAGTAAGCATATCAGTGTTTGCAGTTGACCTAAAACTATGCAACCCACTTAATTTCCTGGATGTGGATGCAGCAGGCCCTTGATCTGATCCTCCATGCAACATCACAAGATTTTTAAGATCCTATAAAATCCGATCTCCATAGGCTGTAATGTAAAGTCAGATCAGAAAAAAACAGATTGTTTTATTCCTGTGTCTACACATGATAGTCAATGTAAATACAATGTGAAAAAAAGTCGCTCCAACTGTATGTATGTATGTATATCTTTATTTATAAAGTGCTACTTATGTACGCAGCGCTGTACAGTAGAAAACATTAATACAAACAGGGTGTTAAGATAATAGATAAATACAAAGTATAATAATAAATACAGATAAATACAGCAGCAATAAGTTAAGGGTCGAGGACACAAGAGGAAGGAGGTCCCTGCCCCGTAGAGCTTACAATCTATATGGGAGGGTAACTAACAGACACAAATAGGCAAATATAAGTGCTGTAGGACACAGTGGGTGACACTACAATATAAGTGCCTGTTCCCAGATCAGGTGCTGGGCGAGTGCTCCAAAAGGTAGTCTTTAACCTTAGTTTTAAAAAGACTGGGGGAGGATTCTCTCCTGAGGAAATCAGGGAGGGCATTCCAAATGTAGGGGGCAGCCAGGCAGAAAGGTTTAAGACGGGAAACCGCAGTAGTAGTGGGGGGCGCAACCAAACGATTGCTCTGCGAGGAACGAAGGAGTCGGCCGGGAACATACGGAGACACAAGGGAAGAGATGTAGTGAGGGGCAGAGGAATGGAGGGCTTTAAAGGTTAGGAGAAGAAGTTTGTAGGATATTCTTTGTTTGATAGGAAGCCACGATCAGGACTTTAGCAGGGGAAGGGCCTGAACTCTCCTGGATGAGAGGAGGAGAATTCTGGCAGCAGTGTTTAATATAGACTGTAGGGGGGAAAGATGGGAGTTAGGGAGGCCGGTTAATAGAAGGTTGCAGTAATCCAGTCGTGACAGGATGAGAGCATGCATGAGCAGCTTAGCTGTTACAGTAGAAAGAAAGGGACGGATTTTGGCAATACTGTGTAAGAAAAAGTGACCGGTTTTGACAGTGGTTAGAAAACAAGAGACTGGAGTCAAAGATCACCCCCAAACAATGCGCCGAATCGACGGGGTTGATGAGGGTGCCATCAATAGAGATAGAAAAGGGGGGGGTAGGACCAGGCTTAGGCAGAAAAATCATTAGTTCAGTTTTTGTTAGGTTGAGTTTGAGGTGGCGATGGTTCATCCAGTTAGAGATGGCCAGGAGGCAGTTAGAGATTTGAGTCTCAGTTTCAGCTGTTAATGAAGGGGTCGACAGATAAATTTGGATATCATCAGCATACAGATGGTATTTGAAGCCAAATGAACGGATGAGATCTCCCAAAGACAGCGTGTAGAGGGAGAACAACAATGGCCCAAGTACAGAGCCTTGAGGTACCCCCACATTAAGAGGAACTGGAGATGAGGTTTTATTAGCATAGGAGACAGTGAATGAACGGTTAGAGAGATAAGAAGAGATCCAGGATGCAGCCTGACTGCGGAGACCAATCGAATGCAGAATTTGCATCAGGAGGGAGTGGTCAACCGTATCAAACGCAGCCGATAGATCTAGGAGGATTAGTACGGAAAAGTGACCTTTGGCTTTGGCAACCTGAAGATCGTTTGTAACTCTGCACAACGCTGTCTCAGTAGAGTGCGCAGGCCGAAAACCAGATTGCAGAGGGTCTAGTAAATTATGGTCATTGAGAAAGTTAGTGATACGGGAGAAGACAATACACTCTAAGATTTTGGAGGCAAGCGGTAGAAGAGAGACAGGGCGGTAGTTAGAGAGACAGGACTGGTCCAGCGTGGCCTTTTTTAGGATGGGCTTGACACAGGCCTGTTTGAAGGAAGAGGGGAAGCTTCCAGAGGTCAGAGAAGAGTTAAAGATGTGAGTAAGAGCCGGAGTAAGTTCAGGAATGCAGTGTTTGAGCAGAGAGGAAGGCATAGGGTCAAGAGAGCAAGTGGTGAGGGGAACAGATAAAAGAAGCCGGGAGACCTCGAAGACAGTTACGGGACCAAAAGAATTAAGACATGCAGAGGGGGGCTGAGGAAGGAGGAGCTGGTCTGTATTAGTAGAGGGGGGAATCTGATTGCGGATGGACTCCACTTTGTTCATGAAGAACTCAGCAAAGTCCTGGGGAGAGTGCATAGGGTGAGGTAATGGAGTCTGCGAGGGACGCAGAAGGGTATTGAAAATAGAAAACAGGCGTCGCGGGTTGGATTTATTGTGGTTTATGAGGGTGTTATAGTATTCCTGTTTAGCCTTCAACAGGGCAGAATTGAGGCAGGCCAATAGGAATTTATAATGTATAAAGTCTGCTTGCGTACGGGATTTCCTCCACATACGTTCCGCAGACCTCATCCAGGAGCGTAAGAATTTGGTGTGCACATTCAGCCACGGGCGTGGGTTTTGAGCCCGAGTACGCTTAGGCTGATGGGGTGCAAATAGGTCAATGGTGGAGGCAAGTATACTGTTGTACTTGTTAACCAGGGTATCAGGGTCCGACATCTCATCAAAGGAGGAGAGACTGGACCTGAAAGAGGAAGCTAAGGCCGGGAGATCCACGTTGCGTGTATTTCTAATTAATACAGTGGGGGAAGGAGAGTGAGAGATATAAAATGAAACCAGGTGATGGTCAGAGAAGGGGAAGGGGACACTGTTAAAATCGGACAGGGACAGCTTTTTAGTAAAGACTAAATCCAGAAAGTGGCCATCCTTATGAGTCGGAGCATTTGTCCACTGCTGGAGTTCAAAGGAGGAGGTTAGGCGGAGAAAACGTGATGGCCAGGGTTGCGAGGGATCATCAATGTGGGAGTTGAAGTCCCCAAGGATGATTGCAGGGCCGTCAGTGGAGAGGAAGAAGGAGAGCCAGGTTTCAAAATCAGAGAGGAAGGTAGCAGGGGAGGAGGCTGATGGGGGTCTGTAAATGACAGCCACCCGTACAGAGAGAGGATGGAAGATCTGAAGTGCGTGCACCTCAAATGGGTTAAAAGAAAAAGCTGGGGGAATAGGTGCAAACCGACAGCGGGAGGAGAGGAGAACTCCAACTCCCCCACCGCGTCCAGTGGTCCGGGGTGTGTGTGAGAAAGACAGACCGCCATGAGAGAGCACAGCTTCAGTGGCGGTGTCATCCTGTAAGAGCCAGGTTTCTGTTAGAGCGAGGAGATGAAATGATTTAGAACAGAACAGATCGTGGATTAGTGTAGCTTTGTTAGTCAAGGAACGGACATTAAGAAGGGCACAGGAAAACGGAAGGCAGGAGGAGGGAAGAGTGGGAACCTAAATAAGGTTAGAAATAGCAGAGCGATAGGTTTTAGGATATAAGTAGGTATGGGGCAGGGCCCGGGGTTTGGGGAGACATCCCCTGCAGCCAGCAATAGTAGGAAGAGTAGTGAGAAGACGTGAGCAGAGGATTTGAAATGATTGCGCCTCCGCATACGGACAGTAACCGGGGGACAGAGGTGACGTAGGTAGTTATAGAGGGTAAAGGAGCCGGAGTATGTAGATGGGAGCAGGGAGGAGGATATGTGGATGGAGTATGGACAGGCAGAAGGAGGGTTAAAGGAAGAGACTACCTTAGGGAGCAACATGCATACAGTGAACAGGAATGAAGTGAGTGTAGTCATTTTTAGGCGAAGTCCCAGATGGAGTATGTTCACTGCTGTTCCAACTCTGTCTAACTCATTAAAGTATACTTAAATTTGCTATACTTTAACTTGCTATACTGCCAAGCTGCTCCCCCCCAGCCAAGCTGCTCCCAGAGTGATCTCAAGGAAATAGATCAAAAGAGTCACATGGTTCTGAGAGGAGGGCCCAATTGGCTAGAGTAGACAGCTAACACACCCAGATTCACACCTATTGCCTGTTATCAGATAATGATTTACCCTTACACAGAGCCAGGAAATGCTATTACACTGGGGGGTATGATAATGAGTGTCACTGATCAAAGCCAAGCAGGAAAAGCAGATATAGAAAATGCAAAAAATCAGCAAATGTGGCAGGAGACATACATTGAAATGAAATTGCAGGGTAGAGGGGTGCAAAAATCAGCAAATGTGGCAAAACTGGATGCGACAATATTACTTCAGATGCAGCATGCTGCATTCACATCCAGTGGTCGCGTTGCATCGGATGGAAATAATTACATGTAGTTTAAATATCTGAATTTTGTATCACTCGCGTACGTTTTGTCAATCCAATGCTATCCATGAAAAGTGATTGTGGATCTGATCTCCATAGGCTGTAATGTAAAGTCGGATCAGATAAAGTCAGATGGAGTGTTTTGTTCCTGCGTCTATACGTGATAGTTAATGTATTTCAATGTGAGAAAAAGTTGTTCCAACAGTATGTGACAATATCACGTTGGACGCAGCATGCTGCATTCACATCCACCGTTCACGTTGCATCGGATTAAATAAATTACAAGTAGTTTACACATCTGAATTTTGTATAAATCACGCCCCTTTTGTTGATCCAATGCCATCTGTTAAAAGTGATTGGGGAGTTTAGCCCTAAATGGAAATATTAAGCAAATCCCTAATAGGCCTTGGGCTACTTAGGGATAGTAAATTTGTCTGCAGCAAGCAATGCCAGTCAGTAGCTGCACTGGCACACAAGGTTTTAAAATATATTAAAAGGGGTATAGATTCATGGGAGGAAAGAGACATTTTACCCCTTGACAAAGTATTGCTAAGGCCCCCATCTAGAATGTGTAGTGCAGTTTTAATCTCCAGTGCTGAGTATATTATTAAATTAGAGAGACCCCAAAGAATGGCAAGTAATAAGGTGGTAAAGGGTATGAAAAGTCTGGTTTTTTTTGAAGAACTACTGGAAAAATTAGCATTGGTTGCACTGTAAAAGAAACACTTAAATGAACAGTAACATAATATCATAATGTCGGTAATATGTATCATACAGAAATTGTAGCATTCTAAGTAATTTTTAAACATAATAATATTACCATTCATAACCTGTTTCCCCGAAAATAAGACACTGTCTTATATTTTTTTAAGCTCCAAAATATGCACTAGGTCTTATTTTCAGGGGATGTCTTATTTTTCCATGAAGAAGAATACAGTACAGATTTATCGCCCAGCCCTAGGTGGGTGTCTTATTTTCGGGGGGTGCCTTATTTTCCGAGGGGGGTGAAAAATCAGGGGGGGGTGCCTTACTTTCAGAAGATGTCCTATTTTCGGGGAAACAGGGTATATAGGGCAAAGCGAAAAAAAAAAGTGATAAGGCTTATTGCTTGACTTCTGATACAAACTTGGTTTCTTGCCTTCCTTAGTCTGACACTCTAAACTTGCAATGAGCAATGAGCACACCACCGTTTTAAGAAAAGTTCAGCACTGTTTCACTTCTCAGTTATCAAGCACATAACACCCCCAAAAGCATGGAGTAAGTCAGCTTAACAATGTGCACACATCAGTTGCTTACAAATCCAGGTGTTGCACCGCTTATCTTATATTAAAAGGGGTATAGATTCATGGGAGGAAAGGGACATTTTACCCCTTGACAAAGTATTGCTAAGGCCCCCATCTAGAATGTGTAGTGCAGTTGTGTAGTGCAGTTTTAATCTCCAGTGCTGAAACAGTATATTATTAAAGGAACAGTAACACTAAAAAATGAAAGAGCTTTAAAGTAATAAAAATATAATGCACTGGTAAAACTGGTGTTTGCGCTACAGTAACACTACTATAATTTATATAATAAGCTGCTGTGTAGCCACGGGGGCAGCCATTCAAGCTGGAAAAAAGGAGAAAAGGCACAGGTTACATAGCAGATAACAGATAAGCTCTGTGGAATACAATAGTGTTTTATCTGTTATCTGCTACGTGCCTGTGCCTTTTCTCCTTTGAATGGCTGCCCCCATGGCTACACAGCAGCTTTATTTATATAAATTATAGTAGACTTTCTGAAGTAAACACACAACTTTTACCAGTGCAGGGCAGCAGCACATTATATTTTAGTTACTTTTATACACTTTCATTTTTTGGTGTTACTGTTCCTTTAAATTAGAGAGACCCCAAAGAATGATATCAGGTGCATAGAGCTTCCCAAGTGCATCACTAATTTGAATTATGCGTGTATTAGTCATGCAACTTTACTCACAAACCATAGAATTTTGCCCCAAAAGCCTCTCATGGTGTTAGGGGGACCTACAGGCAGTGGTCATTCTTCAGTGCTTGTTAGTTCATGCTGACAAAATATATGCGGCCAGCGATGGATTTCTTTTTCCAAAATGCCTCCATGATGCCAATGCTTGTTTCACCCCTTGGTGGGCTTCTTCCGGGCACTATACAAATAAAAGCATTTTTATGGTGGAACTTTTTTTGTAGGGGTCCCAGGCCCCTAAAGTTACGCCGATGGATTATAGCAGTATACAAGTCAGCATATTTTATAGGTAGATGATTTAGCAAACCTAAATTAAAGATGAAATTGTATTCATTCATCCAGATGAAAATATATAATTTTCTGGGATAAACCTTCTGTTAGTGGAATTTTTGGCCTTGAAACCTAAAGTATGTGGCTTTCTGGAGCAGTGCTGGTAGTGTACTGCTGGGAGTTTTTGACCTATACAAGTGAGAAATCGCCATAAAACTATATATATTTGGTATTGGCCCGTTCAGGAGACATCAGACTTTACAAATCTGTTGTATTTTCGTGCATAAAATAATTTTTGTTTCTGGTATATGTGTTTATATTATGGAAATATGATTGTTGTTTTCATTTTTTAGACATTTAGAAGCCTATATCTTGTTACAGAATTGGAATTACGCAAAAATTTTACCATATTTTGAAAGTTTAGGTTGTCCTGAAAAAACTATATTGTTTTCCTAGGTAAACTAACAGTGCAGAATGTTCAAAAACTGTCTGGCAAGTTCCGCTTTAACCAAAACAGCTGGCAGTAAAAGGGTTAAAGGAAAGCTGTTGTGGGAAAACATGTTTTTTTCAAAAATGCATTGGTTAATAGAGCTTCCCAATTTACATATTGGCATCAAGTATCTGCCTGTGGGGACAGCTTGCAATTCTTTGAATTGAATTCTGTAGTTTATTAGAATTGGCACTCCTTTAGTTTTATTGCTTGCATAAGTAATATGGAAGGCTTTGTTATAGAAAGTAGGAGGAACTTTTTTTTGTAAAGTAAGTTTCTTGGCAAAATAAGTCATCTACATTTGCCTTGTGTGCATCATCGAGCACCTGATTGTATTTATTTGGAGAGTTGAGTCCTCTCACATTTATAATAGAAATGGGTCACTTCTGTTCACTAATTGCATGCTCTATCCTCAGCTTTCCATTGTACAACCGTTTGACCTTCAGTGTTCTAAACCATGTACTTAAAAGCAAACAACATTCAACAATAAACTTTTCAATAACTAACATCTTATGGCGTGCAGTTGCAAATGCATAGAGTGTAATGCAGAAGCAGTTGGTATAAAACAGGATGCCCCTGGTTTTAGTGTGGTTCGCAATTTGAACCGTTGTTGATTAAAGTTCTACTTTGTTTGAGCACTGTAATGGTTAAGCTAAGCTGAGGAGAGGAGCAGAGAACTTAAAATGAGTTTCTGTGGGAACCAGCAATGCCATCTCTACATTGGCTGCTAGAATGGAGGGTTTGTTTAGCAATCTGAGCTGAGAAAAAGTGAGCATGCCCGGGAGCAAACTGTCAAAGCAAACTTCTGAGGTAGGGGCGCTAGTGGGTTACAGGAGGAAAAGGAAATCTAAGTGATTAAGGGGATGCTGCAGCCTTCGTATTAACCTCTGGACAACCTGAGTGGCAGGTATTAAAATATTATTTAAAGAGGCTGTTTACAGATTACATTTTTGTGTGTAGGGTTTACATGGCCTTTAACAAAAACAGAGCAAAGCTGCTGTTTACATTTTGTTCTGCAGTGTGCAGTAGCCAGCCGAATTAACATCTACATTGCATACCTTTACTTAAGACACTTAAAAGGTTTTGTTTCTCCTCTGTGTAGTTATATTTAGTGATGAGCAAATCTGTCCTGTTTCGCCTCAGTGAAAAATTTCCAAAATATGACTTTTGTTCGTGTGAGCAACTTTTGAAGCCCAATTTGAAGTGACTGTGCCCATTTTGATGTGACCGCGCCCAGTTTCACATTACCATGTCTCTTTTAACTTGACCGCATCCATTTAGATGCAATCGTGCCTATTTTGACACGACCACAACTTTTTTTTAAGCATGTTCTGTTTCGCATGCTGAAAATGTGGAATTTTGCTGTGAAACCATGCCTGGCAAAAAAAATATTCGCTCATCACCTGTTGAGTCCATTTATTTCAATATATGTGATGTACCGGGGATGTCAGTACCCATTGCTTTTTACTGTATAATGCACTTGTTGCATCAAAGCTTTTCCCGTGTAATGTATTTGGAGTCTCCTTTTGATTTTATATTGTTTTGGGTGCAGGATCTACTTATTTCATTGTATTATATTATGGTGATAATATTGCCCATTTATCTTACACTATGATGTGCTGGACATTATAGTAATTGACATTAATGCTGCCATAACATCCTACTTATCAACAGTAGATCTTAACTCATGTGGCACTGTGACATCTTTTTCAGCCCTTACCCATGCTGTTAGTGACAATTCCCACCATACATTAAAAACCATTAAAAATGATTCTCGGAAATTTGAGAAAAATATAATGTAACACAACTCTAAGCCTTGACTCTTAACCCAGAGTAGCAGTAGCAGATAATCGTACAAATGCTAGATGGGGTGTTGTATGCTGCCATAGATGTGTAATTTATTTTGAGCCTGTGCTGGGCTGCCTGGCCCTCGGTGTACATGAAATGCTAGGGACTATTTTAAATCTCAGTTCACACATGGCAAGCACCCACCATTTTTAAATATATGATATTCATATACTTAAAGGACAATGAAAGGTTAATATAAATTAAAAGTAAGTCTAAAGGCATTCTTTTTAAGTACTTACTGCATATCTAAATTCCCAGATCCCTGCTTGCTTCTCTGAAACACATGTGCAGTATGAAGCAAGGAGGAAAAGGAAGGGAGAATAGCTTTTTAGAGATGGCTGCCTGTTCTAGAAAATGTGAAGTGGGACTGAGTAAATATTTGATTAGGTGAGCCAAAAGTGTGGCGTTTTTACTAAACAATAGGAGGACTATTGGGCAGTATGCTTTTTAAATTTTTAAGGGTATTGCTAGCAAGGCTGGGATGTAGGGCAAGATAAATATCTCATGTTTAATCTATGCAATTTGTGGGTCATCTTTATAGTGATGTAGCTATAGCTTACATATGCTTCTTTCTTGACATATATCTTTTAGAAATTTATACATATGTTCATTTGCTTGTCAGTGATAGATCAACCAGCAAAAAACACCTACTTTGGCTCAATGTTTTAATTTAGCTTTCTCCTTGTAAATCCTTCAATTGT
The DNA here is from genome assembly GCF_000004195.4 of Xenopus tropicalis. Taxonomy (NCBI): domain Eukaryota; kingdom Metazoa; phylum Chordata; class Amphibia; order Anura; family Pipidae; genus Xenopus; species Xenopus tropicalis. Next base: position 55,914,582 of record NC_030683.2, read on the forward strand.
GAATTTAATAATTTTTTAGTCATTTTGCATAATGGCATGTATAAATACAAAATAATAGAGAGCTTGATAAAATATCACCTTTAATAATTAAAGCACAATACTTGTGTCCAGAGACGCTTGCAAATCTTAGCTGCCTGGTCATTTTTTTTTTTTTTCCTTTGGTATATTTGGCATCCTTATGTATAATTCTGTATAGTTACACCACAGCTTTTTTTTTTTTTTTTTAACATAATTTTTGATCACTCCAGGTGAAATTTGTGGATTTAAGATTCATGACCAGGATGTCCCTTTTGAGGCATTGGTCGTTGACAGATCTACTGGGGAAGGTCTAATTCGTTCTACCAAGCAGCTGGACTGTGAGATACAGAAGGACTACACCTTCTCGATTCAAGCTTATGACTGTGGCAAAGGACCTGATAGCTCCTCTGTAAAGAAATCTCACAAGTAAGTGTCATAAATGGAACCAAAATCTGGGTTTTGAGCAAGGAGAGAAAACATTTAAGGAAATTAGATGATTGCTGTCGCATAACATATTCAGGCTGCTTGCCATTGAAGTTAATAGTAACCAACTGACACCACTGATATGTTGCCACACCTGTCTGTGCCATCCTGTCAACGTGACACACAATGTAAGTGTGGTGTTTTTCAGAAAAGAAGTGCAATAGTTGATTTTTATTCAGCTTTAGTGCCATATATTATAGTGGTATATATAGTGGTATATTAAATGCAATATTTTTACTTTTTCTGTCAAAGTGTTGTCAAATTCTGTCAAATGTTGTGGTCTGGGGTGCCTGACTAAATGTAGAGTACCAAAAAGGAGCTTTAGAAAGCCAGTGTCTTCATGTCTTCTATATATTGATAATGGATGAGTGCAGAGGATCTCTTGTTTCTGTTTTTATGAATTTTGTGTTGCACCCCCACCTAATGATTTAAAATTTAATGGTAAGCACAACTTTCCCTTTTTTGCTATTGAGCCTTAGAAGGCTTTGAAGCATGAAAGCTTGAGTACCTTTTATTTTGATATACAGCATACCTCCCAACCGTCCCACTTTCAGCGGGACAGTCCCGATATTTATAGCACTGCCCGCTGTCCCGGATTCATTGTTAGATGTCCCGCTTCTCAGCATTGCCGTTTAATTGTCTTTTATCAGGCAGAAGAGGCTGCTGTCTTTATTTATGTGCTGCAACAAGAGACCTTATACGCACACCCTTAACTCTCCTCAAAAAGTTTACGCTCGGTGCTCACTGCAGGGGGATCGGCACCCTCCCAAGGAATCCAAATAGAAAAAATGCAATGGCACTCAAGAGCTATAACTGGGACTAGCCCTTTAGATACTTTATTATGGAAGTGCAACGTTTCGGGGCAAAACAACCCCTTTGTCAAGTCATGCTTGACAAAGGGGTTGTTTTGCCCCGAAACGTTGCACTTCCATAATAAAGTATCTAAAGGGCTAGTCCCAGTTATAGCTCTTGAGTGCCATTGCATTTTTTCTATTTGGATTTCTTTTTTTATTTATGTGCTGGACAGTTTCACCTTTTCACCTCTAACACATATCTCTGACTCCTAGGAATCTCTGGCAGAGCACAGCATGCAGAATAGAAAACAGTGGTATTGCTGATCCAGTTCATAAAATATAGCAGACATTTAAAAGGGGCCCTTGTAAGTTTGTGAACCTTAGGCTGGCCTTGTTAATATGGCTAGAAATTCTAGTGGTACATTAATATTGTTTTGCTTTCAACTGATTAAGAATGGAAGGAAATAACATATTTATGTACCACTGGAATTGGCCCTATTTATAACTTTGGAAAATGCACAGAACTGTTGGCATGTCTGAAGTAGATATGCCCTTTATCAGTTTCATTTAGTAATTTTACTGGCATTTCTGGGTTTAATATGCACTTAATCAATTTATTGTAGTCATACTGGCACCTTTGAAGTTAATATGTCCTTTATTCTTTTTATTTAGTGATTATACTGGCACATCTGGGGCATAGTCACAAAACAGGCGTGGCCAAAATTTTTTTGCCACACTACCCGCGTCACATATTTTTGTCCCTCTTTCTCTTAATGAAATATTGGGAGGTATGTCTAGGGCCTGGAAGACTGATTTACCATTTATTGATATCAAGAAATCTTAAATAGTTAAATAGATAATGACACTACTCAGGTCTTAGCAGAATTGTGTTCTTCATCAAAATGTGCCTATATGTCCTTCAGATAATTTTCCTCAAATTGATTTATTTATATTTAAATTGGACAAAGGTTTTTTCAGCTTTAAGAACATGCCAGACTGTGATTGGTCCCTTGGCGCTTGTCAATCAGAGGTTGCAAGGTGCAGGCACGGATAAAAAGCTTAAAAGGTCATCCGATGCGAAGTCAACTTCAATGTTCACAGGAATTCAAGCACCCGTTGCCTTTTTGACCCAATTGCTATGGAGCAGTTTGCAGTTAAAATTCTACCTGAAGCATTCAAAAAATACAAAGGGGAGAAGGCTAGGCCTGTTATTAAAGATGTTTTGGGGTGAATAAGTTATTAACTTTTTTGTGTGTAACTGTTCCTTTAAATGCTTTCCTGACAGAATCTGGCAGTGTAGTTTAATGGTGTTATCTGCTCTTACCACATGACCACGCAAGGTCAGATTTCACAGATTTCTTAACACAGTGCGTAAAGCTGAAAATGAAAGAAAGCAGTAATGCTTTCTTTCATTTTCAGCTTTATGTTCATACAATAATGATCCTCTATTGCACTACATAACTTCTTTCCTGCACACCTCTGTGCTACTCTTTTTTTTTTATTGATACTTTTAATTCATTCCTCCTTATTTGATTATTTATATGTGTCCCTTGCCTGTCTACTTACTACTAAATTAATCTGTTAATCCGGATCCGGTCCCCCAAAGTAATTTACCTGGCCCCCACTGCGTACTAACCCTTGGCTACTACCTGTCTGCAGGCGCAGCAGGGAGTGGGGGAGCCAGAGGACACAGCAAGGAGCAGGGAAGCAGGGAGCCAGAGGACACAGCAAAAAGTGGGCCGTAGTTTGAGGACGCAGAGGGGGGCGTAGTTTGAGGACTACAGTCCGGCCCCCCAACAGTTTGAGGCACCATGAACCAGCCCCATGTTTAAAAAGTTTGAGTTTTCGAGGAAAAAACCTCAGCATGAATAAAGCAGTAGAACTCGCCCCTCCTATAGGATATAGTGTTCTTCTCCATATGAAGAAGTGGAGTGCTTTTTACTGCAATATATTTAACTAACTTGGTGGGTTTATGTCGGGATTTGTGATTAATGATTATAACATTTGGCCTGGCCCTCAGCTTCTCAGGTGCCACTAAGAATCCATGCCTGGCAAAAAATTTCACTCATCACTAGTTACTACATAAAAATCCAAAGACACTGTACAAAAGCCATTCTTGAGGCAATCTCAAAAATCGGAAATAGGCCAAGTACAAAACCAGGATAGTTACATAGTTACATAGGGTTGAAAAAAGACCTGTGTCCATCAAGTTCAACCCATCCAAGTAAACCCAGCACACCTAACCCACACCTACCAATCTATACACTCACATACATAAACTATAAATACAACCACTAGTACTAACTGTAGATATTAGTATCACAATAGCCTTGGATATTCTGATTGATCAAGAACTCATCCAGGCCCCTCTTAAAGGCATTAACAGAATCTGCCATTACCACATCACTAGGAAGGGCATTCCATAACCTCACTGCCCTCACCGTGAAAAACCACCTACGCTGCTTCAAATGGAAGCTCCTTTCCTCTAATCTAAAGGGGTGACCTCTGGTGCGTTGATTGTTTTTATGGGAAAAAAGAACATCCCCCAACTGCCTATAATCCCCTCTAATGTACTTGTACAGAGTAATCATGTCCCCTCGCAAGCGCCTCTTTTCCAGAGAAAACAACCCCAACCTCGACAGTCTCACCTCATAGTTTAAATCTTCCATCCCCTTTACCAGTTTAGTTGCACGTCTCTGCACTCTCTCCAGCTCATTAATATCCTTCTTAAGGACTGGAGCCCAAAACTGCACTGCATACTCAAGGTGAGGCCTTACCAGGGACCTATAAAGGGGCAAAATTATGTTCTCATCCCTTGAGTCAATGCCCTTTTTTATACAAGACAGCACTTTATTTGCTTTAGTAGCCACAGAATGACACTGCCTGGCATTAGACAACTTGTTATCAACAAAAACCCCTAGATCCTTCTCCATTAAGGATACCCCCAACACACTACCATTCAGTAGATAGTTTGCGTTTATATTATTTCTACCAAAGTGCATAACTTTGCACTTATCAACATTGAACCTCATTTTCCAGTTTGCTGCCCAGTTATCTAATTTTGTCAAATCGCTCTGCAAAGCGGCAGCATCCTGCATGGAACTTATAGTTTTGCACAATTTAGTGTCATCAGCAAAAATAGAAACAGTACTGTCTATGTCCACCTCCAGGTCATTAATAAACAAGTTAAACAGCAAAGGCCCAAGGACTGACCCCTGCGGTACTCCACTAACCACACTGGTCCAATTAGAAAATGTTCCATTTACAACCACTCTTTGTACTCTATCCTTCAGCCAGTTCTCTATCCAATTACAAATATTATGTTCTAGGCCAATATTCCTTAATTTGATCATTAACCTTCTGTGAGGTACTGTATCAAACGCTTTAGCAAAGTCCAAGTAGATGACATCAACTGCCATTCCAGCATCAAGGTTCCTACTCACCTCCTCATAAAAGGCAACTAAATTAGTCTGGCAAGATCTGTTACGCATAAAACCATGCTGGCACAAACTAATAGTATTGTGAACTGCAATGTATTCAAGTACCCTATCCCTTATTACCCCTTCCAAAAGTTTTCCTACTACTGATGTCAGACTAACAGGCCTATAGTTTTCAGGCTGAGAACGGGATCCCTTTTTAAATAACGGCACCACATTAGCAATCCGCCAGTTTCTTGGCACCATGCCAGACCTCAATGAATCCTGAAAAATTAAGTGAAGAGGTTTGGCAATCACAGCGCTCAGCTCATTTAATACCCTGGGATGAATCCCATCCGGCCCTGGACCTTTGTTTACCTTTACATGTTCAAGTCTCTTTTGAATTTCCTCCCGAGTGACCCACGCGTCAGTAGCTAAATTACTAGAACTGGGCATATTACAAGGGAAGCCTTCATTATCTGGCTCCTCAGATGTATATATATTTAACTAACTTGGTGGGTTTATGTCGGGATTTGTGATTAATGATTATAACATTTGGCCTGGCCCTCAGCTTCTCAGGTGCCACTAAGAATCCATGCCTGGCAAAAAATTTCACTCGTCACTAGTTACTACATAAAAATCCAAAGACACTGTACAAAAGCCATTCTTGAGGCAATCTCAAAAATCGGAAATAGGCCAAGTACAAAACCAGGATCTCAATATTAGGGACAGAACAAGAGTCCGAAACAATGTATAACAAAACAGGAACCTGGAAACAAAACACCCAAGCAATCTTGGGTCAAGTGTTGGAGAACTGCACATTAACCTTTATGTCCCTGGTTCAGATCCAGGCAGAATATCATACAACTTTTATAGTGTTTTTTTAAATGTAAATGATTTTCCTGCTGATCTGCAGGTTTTATAATGTAGTCAGTGTGTGAAATTACATTTTTCAATAAATCATAGCATAAGTGTAATAGATACTTATAGCTAAGATTCTCTAATTCAGAGAGTGTAAGAGTAATCTGAGGTCGTAATGTTAAAATCTCTAAAAGCATTAATCAAGTGATTAATAAAGTGAGATGAATCTGTGTGAGCTGTATGGAACCCACTAACTGTAATTTAAACTTTAGACAGGAATACTGATATATTAAAAAATAATGAACATTTATTTTGTAATAGTCTAATTTGAATTATTTGTTTATTACAGGGCATCAGTACACATACAAGTAAATGATGTGAACGAGTATGCACCAGTCTTCAAAGAAAAATCCTACAAAGTTACTGTCCGAGAAGGGAAAAAGTATGATAATATATTAAGGGTAGAAGCTGTAGATGCTGATTGCTCTCCGCAATTTAGTCAGATCTGCAGCTATGAGATTGTAACACCTGATGTGCCTTTCACCATTGATAAGGATGGTAAGAAGCTCTCATCTTTAACCCTTTCACTTCCAGCCATTTTGGTCAAAGCAGAACTACTGCCAGACAGTTTTTGAATATTTTGCACTGTTTTGCTTAAGGGGCCTTTCCTTGGGGGGACTTTTAGTTTTCAGGACAACCTAAGCTTTCTGGACAACCAGTGTGGCGGATATTGAAAGATTTCAAAGAGGCTGTTCACTGATTAAATTTTTGTGTGCAGGGTTTACATGTCCTTTAAGACACTTTTACAGTTTGGCAGTTGACACTTTAGAACTGTGTTCTTTCCGACACTTTTGTACCTTTTTTTTAAGGGTTTTGAGACCTATGTTTATAATTTAATAGGGGTGACACATTGGCAGAAGTTATTATTGTTACCGTATTTTTCGGACCATAAGACGCACTTTTTTTCCCCCAGAAGTGGGGGGAAAAAGTCCCTGCATCTTATGGTCCGAATATAGCCTACAGATATACTTTGAAAAAATGTTTTTACTTGCCCGTGTGGTCTCCGTGCAGGGCCCTCCTCTATTTACCGGCGCTTAGCTCTGGCGCTGTGCGCATGCACAATGACGCGCATGCCCATACGCATGCGCGTCATTGTGCATGTGCACAGTGCCAGAGCTAAGCGCCGGTAAATAGAGGAGGGCCCTGCACGGAGACCACACGGGCAAGTAAAAAACCTTTTCTTAAAGTATATCTGTAGGCTATATCAAACTAAGGCAGCCAGAGGGACAGAGGCGCTGTGGTGCGGCGCGGAAAACCATCCTGAGGCCTGAGCAGGTAGGCTGCTTTTACAGGAAATGGGGGCAATTCCTGATTGCTGCTGCTGGTACAGATGGGGGCAATATGTTGGGTGCTGCTGGTACAGGTGGGGGGCAATATGTTGGGTGCTGCTGGTACAGATGGGGGGGCAATATGTTGGGTGCTGCTGGTACGGGTTGGGTTTTAATGCACATAAAATATTTTAGGACACTATTTGTTTCAGAATCTTTTTTTCTTCATTTCCCTTCTCTAAAAACTGGTGCGTCTTATGGTCCGGTGCGTCTTATGGTCCGAAAAATACGGTAATTGAGCCAGGACCCATTGTATGTTTACAAAAATATATATTGTTTTTGATACTCTTCTAAACTACTTTGTATTAAATTTGATGTTGCGTGTAAGTTTATAAATGGTTTATTGAACAGCATACTTGTTGTTGATTTGTAGTGTCTAGCTTGTGTATTTAACAATACCCTCACCCACACTCTAATTTGGTTTTCCTACTTTGCTGAAACAAATCAGGTTTTATTAAGAACACCGAGAAATTGATTTATGAAAAGGAACATCAGTACAAACTTACTGTTACTGCCTATGACTGTGGAAAGAAAAGGGCAGCAGAAGACATACTGGTAAAAGTAAGCGTTAAACCAACATGCAAAGTCAGTTGGCAAGGTGAGCAATTTACTTTCTAAAGTTATTTGTTTTCTGTCATTTATCACTAATAAATTCTTCTTCCTATTATAAATTTTTTATTACATTTTTATCATACAGGATGGAATAAAAGAATAGAATATGAGCCTGGTTCTGGTTCTTTATCACTGTTCCCTGGGATGCACCTGGAAACTTGTGATGAACCCATTACCTCAATTACAGCACATGTACAATTGGAAACAAGTCATATTGGTAAAGGATGTGACAGGGATACATACTCTGAAAAGTCAATTCACAAACTTTGTGGTAAGTAGTATATTTTTGTTTTCATTTAAATTCACATATTACATTATTATTATAATCTATATTCAAAGAAATATTAAATGCTTATGGCTTATTAAGCATCCTCTGCTCTAAAATTGATTTTTTTTAAAGATCCTATCAAGTTCATTAGCTGTTCTTTTCTATTGTAACCTGTTTTTAGTAAATCTGTTGCTAAGATCTGTGGCTACCTCATGATATTTTGCTTCATCTAATTGTTACCCTAGAAATCGTTATCTTAAATATATTAAGCTGTAGTCTTTATATCTGTTCTTTTCAAGAAATGTGCACATAAATTAGCAAATAAAGGTGCAGCTGCTAAACCCATTGATGTTCCCTGAGATTGTCAGTAATATTTTACAATGCACTAAACCATGTAAAAAACTGTAAAATAGAAGGAAGTGCTTTTATTTTAATACTTTTGGGTTCAAATATGTCCATAACTGCTTGAAAACTGTGCTCTACCCAGACCTTATGCCAGCTTCCGGTTTAGACTCTTCAGTATATCAGCTCAGAGCCGCTGGCCCTCATAGACTTCAATGACAACCTCCTCACCTACGTAAAGTGAAGTGAATATTCATAGAGTGGGCGGGGCTTAGCGAGCTCACAGACAGTCCGTTCCTGCTCTACTCGCTCTTATTATGTCTCTTGAGCGTGTCAATACCAAATATGTATAGTTTTATGGAGATTTCTCAATTTTATAGGTCAAAAAGTCCCAGCAGTACAATATTAACTTTCCAAAGCACTGCTCCAGAAATCTACATAGATTTCAAGGCCAAATATTCCACTTAAAGTAGTTTAACCCTAGAAAACTATACATTTTTGGAACAAACAGATTCTGTTGAATCCAGAATGGGCACAACTGTCTTTTTTTCTTCAAATTACCAAGTTGCAATGCTTTGCTGAATTTGCTGAAAAAAAAAAGTTTTTGAAAAATTGTGACATTTTGAAAAATCATTTCAAAGCTTCAAATCTCCAGCTTCTTTTCTCCTACATATCATTAAGTACCAAGATAAAACACCATAATATGAATGCCAGAGGTCCAATAAACACCTTGGTACCCAATGTGCTTTGGTAGGGGCCACAAAACAAAAATACCCCCATGTGGTGCATCATTTCTGTCATTTCAGTTACTGCAAAATCAACACATTTACTGCATTTTATGTGGAATAAAGCCACAAAAAATGAGGTTTTACCTCAGAAAACCATACATTTTTGAAAAGTACACATTCCTCCGAATCTAAAATAAGTACCTGTGTCTTTCTACTTCAAAGTACCAAGCCGCAAAGCTTTCCTAAAATTGGCGATTTTGAGGAGATTTCCGAAAATCACCTCAAAGCTTTCATTTTGTGACATCTTACTGTATCTTACTCCTTACTGTACAGAAACACCAGAAAACCATATATTTTTGGAAAGTACCCATTCTGAAAAACCTAACATGGGTAAAGATACCTTTCTACACCAAAGTATCAATCTGCAAATTGTTCTTAACGTTAGCATTTTTTATGACATTCCTAAAAATCACCTAAAAAAGTTGCAATTTGCCACATTTATCTTGCACAGTTTCTTACATACAAACGTAAATCACCCCAAATATGAATGCCAAAGGTCTACTGCACAGTTTGATGCCCAATATGCGTAGATTTACTTGTGTGTGGTTATGTACAGACTCCAAATGAAAGTAATGCATGTGAATTTTCTAGCCTGCCAACTCAGTTTCGCAAACAGAGCCCCCTTTGTATAATGTGTCATAAGACCCCCTGTACAGAGACCCCCAGAAAACCATATATTTTTGGAAAGTACACATGGGTAAAGACGCCTTTCTATACTAAACTACCAAACAACAAAGCTTTCCTGAATTTGATGACATTTCTGAAAATCACCTAAAAATGTTGCAATTTGCCTTTTTTTTTTTTTATCTAACACAGGTGTTTACATACAATGGCAAATCACCCCAAATATTAACGCCACAGGTCTGCTCAACAGTTTTGATATCCAATATGCATAGGTATACCTAAGTATGAGTTTATGTATGGACCCCAAATGAAAGTAGTCCATATGAATATTTTAATCTGCCAACTCAGCGTCTGCAAACAGAGACCCCAACTGCATATTATGTGCCATAAGACTTCCTAACTATACAGAGACCCCCAGAAAAACATATATTTTTGAAAAGTACACATTCTGACAAATCCGAAACAGGTGAAGACGTCTTTATACACCAAACTACCAAATGGCAAAGCTACGCTAAAATAAATGCAACAAACAACAATGCAAGTGTAAAACTGCAATAAAATTTAAAAAATGAAATACAATTAGGCAAATCAATGAAATAGCAAAATTAATTATTTTACAGCGTGGTTGATGATCATAATACCTGCTCCAAAATCACACTGTGAAAAATATAGCTTTATGGGGAAAAACAAAAGACAAAATGATAAAATAGGGAACTAAACAAAAAAAGGAAAAAAATAAATATTTGTGCCTGTTTGTGTATACTTGTGTGTACATCTCTAAAAAGTGGGTAAATGTATGTATATGTGTATGTAAGTGAGTAAATATGTACAAAAGCAAAAAACAAAGTCAGAAAAGCAGGAAAAAAATACATTTACTAAAAGGTGTGTTTTATGTGTAAATGCATGAATGTGTGTGTATATAGGTAAAAAAAATAAAATAAAAAGGTCACTTACTGTTTTTGTGAGCGGTCCTTGTCTGTACTGAGGGTCCCAGGATCGCAGAGCCTTTGCAGCAGGAAGTGCGTGGGTGGGCTCAGAGGGGCTGGAGTAGGAAGCACTAACAGCAGACAGGAGTGTGACTGTGTCTAGGGTTAGATGTTGGGCCATGTGACAATCAAGTCGAAGGCCTGACTTGCCAGCCCTCTTGGCTCATTGCCTAGGGCAGGTGTGTCAAACTCAATTGCACAGGGGGCCAAAATCCAAAACACACTTTAGGTTGCGGGCCGAACAGGATAAACATTTATTGAACACACTAAAATTCTGTTGTCTTTGCTTCATCATAATACTTAACCGTTATTGATTAATCATTAAAATAGTTAATTATTTAAAATAGTCAAGTGAGTTCTAAATTAATTGATCAACGATAGAAGTTAAAAACACACGCAAACATACTCAATTTGGACCGTTGAATTCATTGTAATAACCGTTCACTCTCGGTTATATAGTTCATATAGTTCAATTAATTAAAGAGCATGATTTGGTAATGCCAGGTGTAGGTACCAATTTCATAAATATATACAAGTTATTTACAAGGACGATCGAGTCCGCAGCCAGATTATTAATGTTAGTTCAGAGGATATTCGTACTGCGCACACCATACTAGCTGCGGTAAATACTGTCAATACTGCAGCTAGTATGGTGTGCGAAGTCTAAATCCTAGCGACCCCATTTGCTGCCCACAGCTTGCTCGGCTCAGAAAGACTGCTGCTACCAATCTTTTAGCCGCCGGCTATCAGAAGCCAAGCGCGTACCTGCGGGAATGGTGTTGGTAAGAGCCGCTATCACACATCAGATACCAGTCACACTCGTAGGGTACGGCCGCAGAGGACCTCACTACTGGTCTCTGCACCCCCGCTCCCCTTAATTAACGCGGAAAGTGTCCGGCAAGGCAGCTGAAGCGCTGCATTATGGGATCTGTAGTTTATTGTGTGTTGCTTCATATTGCCGGGGCATTAAAAACAATAATAATAAAATGATCTTGAGGGCCGGATATAATTACATGCCGGGCCGGGAGTTGGGAGCGTACCAGACTCTCCTTCCAGCACTGATTATATTTCAGCAGGTGTTAATCAATAGGAGACAATTAAGATTATGATAATTATTAGTTTTATTTTTCTTGTTTGAATTCTGATCTCTTTGGATATGTACTCTCAAATTTTTCTTTCATGCTGATTTGTCTCCTAAAAAAATTCTGTGTAAGCATTACTACCTGGAGTACAGGTATGGGACCTGTTATCCAGAAAGCTCGGGACCTGGGGTTTTCCGAATAAGGGATCTTTCCGTAATTCGGATCTCCTACCTTAAGTCTGCTAAAAAAAATTGTTTAAACAGTAATTAAACCCGATAGAATTGGTTTGCCACCAATAAAGATTAATTATATCTTAGTATAGATCAAGTACAAGGTACTGTTTTATTATTACAGAGAAAAAGGAAACCATTTTTTAAAATGTGAATTATTTGATTAAAATGGAGTCTATGGGAGATGGCCTGTAATTCGGCACTTTCTGGATAATGGGTTTCTGGATAAGGGGGTCAGATACCTGTAGTAGATAATCTACTGTGGCCTCTTTTTGAAGTAGTACTGAAAAAGGTTCTTGCCCACATGCTGCCCCGCCTTCTCCTTCTATTGTACCAATGAACCTATGTGAATTAAAGTGAATATTGTGTATTGGTACAAACAATACAGGATCTGTAAATTTACATTAAGCTTTTATTTCTCTATTTCCTGGTATTTATATAGTGTCAAACATTTTTGGGCAATACATAATTCACATCAGCCCCTGTGTCTGTGGAGCAGGCAGGTTCACATTCACACACATTGTGGTCAATTTTATCAGAAGCCAGTTAATCTGCCCGTATGTTTTTGGGTTGTGGGAGGAATCCACGCGGTTGCGGAAAGAGCAATATTATTGCAGGTAGTGCGCAAGCCATGTCAAACTGCCTTAGTTTTAAACGCATTAATGCATTTTATCACCAAAAAAAACATTTCGTATTAACAATATATAACTTTGAACTTATCGAATGTTAGCATTTGAATAACTAACACATGCCAATACTTTTTTTTATAAATGTCTCCATCTTAGATGTCTTATCCTGTTTTGTAGTGACACACTATAAAAGAATCTGCCCCAGTCAATATGACTGACAACTATTATTGTTTATTCTTAAACCAAAATGGCAGGGACTCATTCTGTAAACTGAGATGAGCTAGCCATGTAGGAACAATAAGTAAGTATCCAATATGCTAATCCTTGTTATTTTAACACTTGAAAATCACAATTATAATTATTAAAAACGATATCAATAAAAAAAGGTAATAAAATTGACCTGTTAAAAAGTTTGTGTACCCTTAGTTCTTAATGGGACAGTATACCCTATAAGCCATGGAGTTTTAACATCTCCTTCTTCTTTGAGCTATTGTTGAAAAGGGTTTCAGCAATAGTTTAAAGAAGGAGATGTTTAAACTAAGCTTTATAAAAAAAAAATGTCTATGTAAATACAGCCATAAACACACAGTAATGCTACTCTAAGTCCTCTGTCAAAAACACAGCATTTCTCTCCTTTTATTCTGTACACAAGTTCTTTAGTATCAGACTTCCTTCTCTCAGGTCGAACTTGCTGGACTTGGGCTTGAGCCTGCTCAGCTTGCGTTTCTCTTCCAAAGCCTTGTATAATGACCTGCTTTTTATCTATAATGATAGGCTTTAGCTAGGGGAGGGGTTTATTTACACAGAGGTCTTCTAAGTGGATTGCTGATTTAATTGTTGGATTTGATTTAATTTCATGCCTTCTTAAGGGCCGTGGTAGACGGGGAGATTAGTCGCCCATGACAAATCTCCCTTGTTGCGGGCGACTAATCTCCCCGATATGCCATCCCTCCGGCTTGAATGTAAATCGCCTGTGGGATGGCATATGCAGCGCCTATCAAGGCAACTTCCACGATTTTGGGAAATCGCTGCGCCCCATATGCCATCCCACCAGCGATTTACATTCAAGCTGGTGGGATGGCATATCGGGGAGATTAGATGCCCGCAACAAGGGAGATTTGTCGCAGACGACTAATCTCCCCGTCTATCATGGCACTTAGTGTAAGTGATGACCTGACTTGAATTATTTGGCTGTCTAACAGAAAATACATGTCTGGGATCTCCCAAAAGTGGCTTTTTGATGGTGATGTCAGGAGACTGGGGGGCCACTTCACTTTTTTTCTGCTGCAGCCAGTGAAAGCTAAAATCAACCTTATGTTTTGGATCAGTGTCATGTTTGAATGTCCAAATGCACCCTGTACACAGCAATTTAATGTAATTTGTCCAACATCACCGGTGATGTTGCCCGTAGCAGCCAATCAACACGCGGATTTGAACAGTCACCTACAAGTTAAAAGACAAAAGCAAATATCTGATTGGTTGCTATGAGAATTATTACTGGTGATGTTTGTTTCCAATGTTAATAAATACACCCATTAGTGTACATGCTCCATAAACCTGCAGAGATCCACCTACATGCTTCACGATATTGATAATGTACTTCTGTACATAGGCCTTATTGACTGCTCTCCAAACACAACATTTATGGTTGTGGCTGTAAAGTTTCGGAATGGTATTATCACTCAATATATTTTGTTAATGAAGCTTTGCGACTTCTCTAGGTGGTGCCATTAAGCATATTGTAAGCATCGCCATACTGAGAATGCTGAAACAGCCACATCACTCTTACAGAGAAACCTGTATTTCAGTAAAAGTTGCTTTTGGGTTTTTCTTTGCATCCTGACAAATTTTCCTGCCGCTTGTGTCTGAAATCTTTCTTGGAATGCCTCAGATAATCCCTAATTTTCTAGGGTTTGAACAGAACTTATTGGCATTTTTCAAATCTTTGCATATCTTTTTATATCATCCATTTGTTTTATAAAGTTAAACTTTTATGCTCATAGATATTTTGACAGTTATTTTGCTTTCCTCATGCCTTTAGTAACCAGCAAAATCAGTGCAGGCCTGGATGAAATGCAAAATGGTCAAGAGCTGAGAAACTCAGACTATTTACACAGACACTAATTACAATCAAACAAGGCATGCTTACACTTTATTGCCATCTAGACCTGTGTGTAATAATTTAAGTGTATATTATCAGCCCAAACAGTAAAGGACATATAACCTTTAGGCTAATGACACACATAGCATATGTAGCCTAGTGTTTTGATAAGCCGAAAACCGCTTGCCAAGAATACGCTACATACGCTTAAAAGTCCCCATACCTGTGCATGCACTCCAATGCATTGAATATGCTTGGGTGCAGGCACATGTAGCAGATATTTGCCAAAAAAACATGAGACTTTGCATTTTCGGCAGATATCGGCTACAAGTGCCTGCACCCGAGCAGCTATTATTAGCATTTCATTAGCCTTAGGGCTGTTGCTGCGTTCCCCTGTGGTAGATCCTTCCTGCGTTCTACCGCAGGGGGTTGGCAGGAGCAGACACAGCCCATTCTTCCCTATCGTGCTGTACAGAGGGTGCATGTAAGCATTTAGGTGTGCCTGTGTGAATACAGCACGATAGGGAAGAAAGGGCTGTATTTCACCTTGTGTTTCCCTGCAGTGGACAGCAGGAGAACGCCCCCACAGGAGAATGCAGGGCAAAATGCCCATCTGTATGAACCCTGAAGAACACACACAATTCTGTGATGATCAGTTAGCAGACACAGCCCGTTCTTTCCTATCCCGCTGCACTAACAGAGGGTGCATGTAAGCACTTAGATGTGCATGTGTGAATACAGCACGATAGGGAAGAAAGGGCTGTGTTTCACCCTGTGTTCCCCTGCAGTGGAAAGCAGGAGAATACCTCCGCAGGAGAGTGCAGGGCGAAATGTCCGTCTGTACGAGCCCTGAAGAACACACAAAATTCTGTGATGAATATTTGGACTAATATTCCAAATTAAAAGAATGGTGTTTTGCTAACTCATATTTAAAAAAACCTGCTGACCTGCAACTTAGTCAATTTTCTTTTTCATAACAGACACTTTCCATACACATTACCAGATTAGTTTCCCCTTTTTTTGAACTTTCTCATTTAATAATATCCCATTTCAGAACTGGAGACCAAAACTGCACTGCATATATGAGGCTTTATTAGTGCTTTGTATAGTGGAAGAATCTCCTCCTGCAGATCTATTCCCCTTTTAATACAGCTCAAAACCTTGGGCGACATTGCTGCTGCTGACTTGTACTGCTTGTTACAGCTAAGTTATTAATTTACAAACCTTATCCATTATGAATTTGTCTAATGACATAAAGGGTATAAGTGGCTTGCATGTTCTACATCCTAGGTGCATGGCCATACTTTAATCAACATTGAATCTCCTCTGCCACTTAGCCACCCAGCCAGTCCTGCTGTAAGGATGCCACATACTCAATGGGAATGATTGAACCCTACTCCAAGTACAGAATTACTGCTAACAACTATCTTCTGTACGCTATTCCTTAGACAGTTTCCTGCCCATGTACAAACAATAGACCTTAGTTTAAAAAGCAGTTGTTTGCGTGGCACTGTATCAAACACCAAATAGATCACATCTACTGCAATCCTACTGTCCAGCTTCTTACAAACCTCATCATAAATACCGATTTACAAATTTTTCTGAGGTAGCCTATCCTTCATAAAGCCTTGCTGATATTGCATTACTGATTTTATAACTCTGAATGTGATCCTTTGACAGACTGTCATATAACTTGCCAATAACACATGTGCCAAACTTATAGGCCTATTATTGCCAGTTTGAAATTCTAATTCCCTTTTAAAATATTTCAGTTACATTAGTTTTCCTCCAGTCTATAGGTACAATACCAGATAAAGGAAGGCTAAAAAAAAAATCCAGTCTGTGCTAGCACTTAATTTCATCTGCCACATACTGTAGCTCAGTGGTCCCCAACCTTTTTTGCACCACGGACCGGTTTCAAGCAAGACAATTTTTCCAAGGCCCAGGGGTGGGGGTGGTGGTGCAAATAGTGCATAGTATATAATTTAATTATTACATGTATAATGTAAATGTAATTATTACATTTTATATTATGCAAATATGATACAGCTCATCATAATAAAAAATTAATGTGAGACCTGAGCTTGTTTCCCTGCAACTAGATGCGCCCAGCCCCCTTGCTCTTCTTACTCCCACCTAAGTGGTGACATCCCCTGCTGCTTAGTATGGAGCTAAGTACTTTGGTCTTTGGTACTTAAAGAGAGCTCCGTTCGCTTAGGCCCTAAAACGCCCGAAAAACGAGCTATAATAAGGTGATATTGTATGATTCGGGCACAGAAATACAAGTGCGACATGGGGAAAAGGAGAAACAAAGAACAAGCGGGTACCATGTCCCCATACCTGCAAAAAGCCTCGCAATCCAACAGACCCGAACCGATCCAAGATGGCGTCGAGATAGAACGGGAACCAGCCCCATTATCTCCAATGTCCTCTTCAAGCGGTCTGGAGGCACCAAACCCACAATCACCAGGTCAGTCACAACCTGCACTCACTCTTACACCAGAAATACTGGACTCTCAAACACAACCAGTCACAGCTCAGATATTGACTGAACAGCTCCAGAATCTCCAACAAACACTCAC